>NW_026867470.1:464495-598852 GCF_020745735.1 Hemiscyllium ocellatum | reverse complement strand
TAGCACTCCTCTCTCCCAGGCAATTAACCCCAATGCAATTTGGAAGAGTGTGGATGTCAGTCTGGATGTGGATTAGCATTGGGAAGCTCAGAAATAAGGAACACATGACTCTGCTGAGTGCAGGGCAGTGGGATTTCATTTGGGATGAGCACATGGAAGCTGAGGAATAAACCTCTGCCCTGCAGCATGAAAATATCCCTTTGAGCTGACAGGTCAGTCACGTGAAACGAAAATTCCAACCCTGGGAAAAGAGGGTGGAACCTCTTCAGGTTCAATAACCAAATGAAGGCGGTCTGTTTGAACACAGTCTCTGGAATTTGGATGTGGAAATCATTGCTGAGCAGGGACAGAGGCAGAAAAGTACTGAACAATTTCAGATATTCCTCTTAGGCCACAAGATAGTGCTGCGCTCAGTCAGTACTGACCCTCTGAAAGTGCAGCATTCCACAGTACTGATCCATCGACAGTGCGGCACGCCCGCAGTGCTGACTCTCTGACAGTGAGCCCTCCGTCAAACTGACCCTCTGACAGTCCATCACTCCCTCAGAACTGACCCTCTGACAGTACGACACTCCCTCAGTACTGACCCTCTGACATTGCAGTGCTTCCTCCGTCCTGACCCTCTGACAGTGCATCCATCCCTCAAACCGACCCTTTGACAGTGCAGCACTCCGTCTCTACTGACTCTCTGACATGCGGCACTCCCTCAGAACTGACACGCTGACGGTGCAGCACTCCCTTGGTCCTGCACCCCTGACAGTGCAACACTCCCTCTGTACTGACCCTCTGACATTGCAGTGCTTCCTCCGTCCTGAACCACAGACAATGTTGCACTCCCTCCATACTGATCCACTGACAGTGCTGCACTCCCTCAGTTCTGACACTCTGACAGTGCATCTCTCCCTCAGAACTGACACGCTGACAGTGCAGCACTCCCTTGGTCCTGCACCCCTGACAGTGCGGCGCTCCCTTAGTACTGACCCTCTGACTTTGCAGCACTCCCTCAGTACTGACCCTCTGAGAGTGCAGCACTCCCTCAGTCCTGACCCTCTGACAGTGCAGCACTCCCTCAGTACTGACCCTCTGACAGTGCGGCACTCCCTCAGTACTGACCCTCTGACAGTGCGGCACTGCCTCAGTACTGACCCTCTGACAGTGCAGCACTCCGTCCATGCTGACAGTGTGGCAGTGCAGCACTCCCTTGGTTCTGCACCCCTGACAGTCAGCGGTCACTCAGTACTGACCCTCTGACAGTGCAGCACTCCCTCAGCACTGATCCTTTCACACTGCAGCACTCCCTCAGAAGTGAGCCTCTAACGCCACAGCATTCCCTCAGTACTGACCCTCTGACTCTGCAGCACTCTCTTTGTATTGACATTTCTACAGTGCAGCACTCCCTCAGTACTGACCCTCTGACAGTGCAGCACTCCCTCAGTACTGACCCTCTGATAGTGCGGCACTCCCTCAGTACTGACCCTCTGACAGTGCAGCACTCCCTCAGTACTGACCCTCTGACAGTGCAGCACTCCCTAGTACTGGCCCTCTGACATTGCAGTGCTCCCTCAGTACTGACCCTCTGACATTGCAGTGCTCCCTCAGTACTGACCACTGACAGTGCAGTGCTCCCGCAGTACTGACCGTCTGACATTGCAGTGCTCCCTGAGTACTGACCCTCTGATACTGCAGCATTCCCTCAGTACTGGCCCTCCGACAGAGCAGAACTCCCTCGGTGCTGATCCTCTGACAGTGTGGCACTGTCTCGATCCTGCACCTCTGATAGTGCAGCAATGTCTCAGTATTGACCCTCTGACAGGGTAGTGTTCTCTCAGTACTGACCCTCTGATGGGCAGTGCTCTCTCAGTACAGATCCTTTGACAGTGTGGCATTCCCTCTGGACTGAACAACTGACAGTGCACTGTCCCTCAGTGCTGACCATTTGACAGTGTAGCACTCCTCAGTACTGACCCTCTGGCAATGCAGCAGGCCCTCAATACTGACCCTCTGACACGCAGCGCGGTGCTTCCTCAGTACGAACCCCAACCCCCCTCACAGTGCGGTGTTCCCTCAGAACTGACTGTCTGACAGACAGCGTGGTGCTCCCTCAGTACTGACTGACATACAGCGCAGCACTCCCACAGTACTAACCCTCTCACAGTGCGGCACTCTGACAGCATGCTGATCCCTTAGTACTGACCCTCAGAGAGTGAGCAATTCCTCACTACTGACCGTCTCACTACACAGCACAACCATAGTACTGACCCTCCGGCAGTGCAGCTCCCCCTCAGTACTGACCCTCTGACAGTGCAGCTCTCTCTCAGTACTGACCCTCTGACAGTGCAGCACTCTGTCAGTACTGACCCTCTGACAGTGCAGCACTCTCTCTGTACTGACCCTCTGAAATAGCACTCACTCAGAACTGACACTCTCACTGTGTAGCACTCCCTCAATACTGATCTTTTGATAGGGCTCGCTCCCCCATTACTGACCCTTTGACAGTGTAGTACTTGCTCAGTACTGACCCTCTGATGGTGCAGTGCTCTCTGAGTACAGATCCTCTGACAGTGTGGCATTCCCTCTGGACTGAACCTCAGACAGTGTGGTGCTTCCTCAGTCCTAACCCTTTGACTGTGTAGTTCTCGTCAGAGATGGTCCTCTGGTAATGCAGCAGTCCCTCACTACTGACAGTCTGACAGTACGGTGATCCCTTAGTACTGACCCTCTGGCAATGCAGCACTCCCTCAGTACTGACCCTCTGACAGCGCAGTGATCCCTCAGTACTGACCCTCTGACAGTGCGCACTCCCTAAGTTCTGATGCTCTCACACAGTGCGTACTCCCTCAATACTGACCCTCTGACAGTGCAGCTCTCTCTCAGTACTGACCCTCTGACAGTGCAGCTCCCCCTCAGTACCGACCCTCTGACAGTGCAGCACTCTCTCTGTACTGACCCTCTGAAATAGCACCCACTCAGAACTGACACTCTCACTGTGTAGCGCTCCCTCAATATCGACCTTTTGATAGTGCTCGCTCCCCCAGTGCTGACCGTCTGACAGTGTAGTGCTTACTCAGTACTGACCCTCTGATGGTGCAGTGCTTCCTGAGTACAGAGCCTCTGACAGTGTGGCATTCCCTCTGGACTGAACCTCAGACAATGTGGTGCTCCCTCAGTATTGACCCTTTGATAGTGTAGTTCTCGTCAGAGATGGCCCTCTCGTAATGCAGCAGTCCCTCACTACTGACAGTCCGACAGTGCGGTGATCCCTTAGTACTGACCCTCTGGCAATGCAGCACTCCCTCAGTACTGACCCTCTGACAGCGCAGTGATCCCTCAGTACTGACCATCTGACGGTGTGGCACTCCCTCAGTACTGACGCTCACACAGTGCAGTACTCCCTCAATACTGACCCTCTGACGGTGTGGCACTGCCCCCATACCGACCATGTGACAGTGTGGTGCACCCTCAGTACTGACCTTCTGACAGTGCGGTTCACCCTCAGTACTGACCCTCTGACAGTGCAGCACTCCCTCAGTACTGACCCTCTGACAGTGCAGCACTCCCTCAGTACTGACCCTCTGACAGTGCAGCACTCCCTCAGTGCTGACCCTCCGACAGTACAGCACTCCCTCAGTACTGACCCTCTTTTTTCTATTTCTTAGAGTCTTGTGGAAATTTGGAGACAGAGTGTTTGCAGATTCTGAGGAAGCATGAGAGAGACACACAAACCAAGTCCTGTCTGAAACTCTCTGCAATCGACTATTCAGAGGCACAGAGTCACAGAGATGCACAGCTTGGAAACAGACCCTCCTGTCCAACTCGTCCAGATATTCTCATCTCATTTCATTCCAATTGGTAGCACTTGACTGATATCCCTCTAAACCCTTCCTACTCACATACTCATCCTGATGCCTTTTAAATGTCGTAATTGTACCAGCCCCCATCACTTCCTCTAGCAGCTTGAATAAGTGCTCAAACATTTATACTGTCGATAGAAACTCTAATAAACACCAACCCACGAAAGCCGTTCATTGCCATTTTCAACCCACCCTTTGCTTCTTCATTATGCCGATTTCAACAGAGGTAAAGAAACAGTCTTAGTGACCATCCTTCAGAAATGGGATAGCAAGAATCCAGAGAAAGTATGTTCCTGTCATGGTGAAAGGGAAGGCTGGTAGGGATAGGGAATGCTGGAAGACTAAAGAAATTGAGGGTTTGGTGAAGCAAAAGAAGGAAGCATATGTCAGGTACAGACAGGATAGATCGAGTGAATCCTTAGATTATAAAGAAAGTAGGAGTATACTTAAGAGGGAAATCAGGAGGGCAAAACGGGGACATGAGATAGCTTTGGCAAATATAATTAAGGAGAATCCAAAGGATTTTTACAAATATATTAAGGACAAAAGGGTAACTAGGGAGAGAATAGGCCCCCTCAAAGATCAGCAAGGCGGCCTTCGTGTGGAGCCACAGAAAATGGGGGAGATACTAAATGAATATTTTGCATCAGTATTTACTGTGGAAAAGGATATGGAAGATATAGACTGTAGGGAAATAGATGGTGACATCCTGCAAAATGTCCAGATTACAGAGGAGGAAGTACTGGATGTCTGGAAACGGTTCAAGGTGAATAAATCCCCAGGACCTGATCAGGTGTACCCGAGAACTCTGTGGGAAGCTAGAGAACTGATTGCTGGGCCTCTTGCTGAGATATTGTTCTCATCAATAGTCACATGTGAAGTACCGGAAGACTGGAGGTTAGCAAACGTGGTGCCACTGTTTAAGAAGGGTGGTAAGGACAAGCCAGGGTACTATAGACCAGTGAGCCTGACCTTGGTGGTGGGCAAGTTGTTGGGGGAATCCTGAGGGACAGGATGTACATGTATTTGGAAAGGCAAGGACTGATTCGGGATAGTCAACATGGCTTTGCGTGTGGGAAATCATGTCTCACAAACTTGATTGAGTTTTTTGATGAAGTAACAAAGAAGATTGATGAGGGCAGAGCAGTAGATGAGATCTATATGGACTTCAGTAAGGCATTCGACAAGGGTCCCCATGGGAGACTGATTAGCAAGGTTAGATCTCATGGAATATAGGGAGAACTAGCCACTTGGATACAGAACTGGCTCAAAGGTAGAAGACAGAGGGTGGTGGTGGAGGGTTGTTTTTCAGTCGTCAGGCCTGTGACCAGTGGAGTGTCACAAGGATCGGTGCTGGGCCTTCTACTTTTTGTCATTTACATAATTGATTTGGATGCGAGCATAAAAGGTACAGATAGTAAGTTTGCAGATGACACCAACATTGGAGGTATACTGGACAGCGAAGAGGGTTATCTCAGATTACAACAGGATCTGGCTGAGAAGTGGCAGATGGAGTTTAATTCAGATAAATGCGAGGTGCTGCATTTTGGGAAAGTAAATCTTAGCAGGGCTTATACACTTAATGGTAAGGTCCTAGGGAGTGTTGCTGAACAAAGAGACCTTGGAGTACAGGTTCATAGCTCCTTGAAAGTGGAGTCGCAGGTAGATAGGATAGTGAAGACGGCGTTTGGTATGCTTTCCTTTATTGGTCAGAGATTGAGTACAGGGTTTGGGAGGTCATGTTGCGACTGTACAGGACATTGGTTAGACCACTTTTGGAATATTGCACGCAATTCTGGTCTCCTTCCTATCGGAAAGATGTTGTGAAACTTGAAAGGGTTCAGAATAGATTTACAAGGATGTTGCCAGGGTTGGAGGATCTGAGCTACAGGGAGAGGCTGAACAGGCTGGGGCTGTTTTCCTTGGAGTGTTGGAGGCTGAGGGGTGACCTTACAGAGGTTTACAAAATTATGAGGGGCATGGATAGGATAAATAGGCATTTTTTTTCCCTGGGGTCAGGGAGTCCAGAACTAGAGGGCACAGGTATAAGGTGAGAGGGGAAAGATATAAAAGGGACCTAAGGGGCAACTTTTTCACGCAGTGGGTGGTACATGTATGGAATGAGCTGCCAGGGGATGTCATGGAGGCTGGTACAATTGCAACATCTAAGAGGCATTTGGATGGGTATATGAATAGGAAGGGTTTGGAGGGATATGGGCCAGGTGTTTGCTGCCCATTGGTCAGAGTGGAGACATCTTACCCATCAAGCTGCGTGAGCCTTTCACACCCCATGTCTTATTGATGAGGCACAGCGGTAGCACGGAAGGAAAGAAAAGCAAATCCTGCTCTCCATATCTCACTGACTCTTGGAACATTCTGTCCCATGTGTCAAAGATCTGCCCTGTTCAGTCACATGAAGTCCCAAGGTGGAAACTCATAGAAACCCACATAGATTTCCCTCTGAATTGATGCTGCCCTCCACAAGGGGGAATGTGTCCAGTCATCCTGGGCCAGGAGGAGGGGATGGTGTGAGTTTCTAACCTGAACTGACAGTGACGGATTTTATAAACTTGTATTACAGGATATACAGGTGG
Organism: Hemiscyllium ocellatum; assembly: GCF_020745735.1. Taxonomy (NCBI): domain Eukaryota; kingdom Metazoa; phylum Chordata; class Chondrichthyes; order Orectolobiformes; family Hemiscylliidae; genus Hemiscyllium; species Hemiscyllium ocellatum. Next base: position 592,407 of record NW_026867470.1, on the reverse strand, counting down.
GTATTCAGATGGTAATGTCAGTAATTGTAATGCCAAACTCTGACAGAATTACTCAATTCATCAGGACCTGGATATTCACATTGTGTGTGAGTATTGTATTCCAGCTCAATCCCATTTGTTGCATCAAAGTTGTCCTTTGAATCAGCCCATTGTCTCAATAGATCTCCCCAAACCTTCAATGTGTCCTGGAACCCTCGTATAATGAGCTGATGGGTGTAAGGTTTATTATTATAACGTGTAACATTTGTAAACCGCTCTGTCACAGCTCCCCTCAATTTCTTCTGCTCCAAGAAGAACGATCTCAGTTTCCCCAAACCCCTGATTCCCCAATGTCTGTTTGCTCTCTATAAGGCACACATCAGGATTGTGTTGGAACATTCTCCACTTGCCTGCATCAGTGCAGCTCCCAACAATATTAAAGAAAGTGAACATCCTCCAGGACAAAGCACTGTGCCCGAGTGGTGTCCCATCCACCACCTTCAGCATTCCCTCTCCCCACCCCAGAGACACAGTGACATCACTGTGTAAAAGGCTGCTCTCTCATTAGGGAGAGATGGCTGCTGCTGGTTTAACCTGAAGGTTACCACAGCCCAGGTAAGGGGAGAGGTTGAGAAGGAGACTCCATCTATCGTAGATCGATATTCTCTATCTATCTGCAACACCAATATCATAAAAATGAATCGTGTAAAAAAAATTCAAAATACACACTAAAATCTCCCATTCTTTGAACCATCCTGGTAAATCTCCTGTGCCCCCTGTCAGGGACCCTGCCATCCTTCCCAATGTGTGGGCGATCTCTGGTTTGCACAGACCCAGCTGCTCTGTGTTCCTGTGGGTGATGTCATCATCGAGCAACCCTTGCACTAAACCTCACTGCCTGGAAGGGTGGGAGACACAGAAATCCCAACAACATTTAAGATATATTTAGGTGCACGCTTGCGATGCCAAGACAGATAACACGATGGACCAAGTATTGGAAAATGGATTAGGATAGTTAGGTGGTAGTTTTCTTTACTGTCACAGACCCAATGGCCCACAGAGCCTTTTTCTGTGCTGTAAACCTCGAGACACTTATTATAGGGATATGACAGGCCACCTTTGAAACCAGGTCAGAAAAGGTGATATTAGAATAGGTGACACATGATTGGTCAATGTGTTTGGGAGGAAGGTGAGATGGAGAAGTTTAGGAGGAATTCTGGAGCTCGGCACAGGAAACTGAAGTGAGAAATTCATCAAGTGAGAAATAAAAATGGGGTATCCTCAAGGCTGGAATCAAAGAAAGGCAGATGTAGCAGAGCTTTGAGAGACTGGAGGGGATTAGACTTAGGGAGGGTTCTGAGGCTGGAGAGGAATTATTAGAGATAAGGAAGAGTTGTGAGACTGGATGAGGTGACAGTGATAGGCAGAGATGTGAAGATGGAGGAATGTGGAGATAGCAAGAATTAGAGTTGGAATGTCATATAGCACAGAAACAGATCCTGTGGTCCAATCAATCCATGTCAACCATTATTCCAAACTAAGTTAATCTCACCTGCCTCCCCTTGGTCTATATGCTTCCAAACATTTCCTATTATGTACCCTGTCCAAATGACTTCCTCGTACAATCCCTATGGCATGGAAACTGGCCATTTAGAGTCAGAGTCATAGAGATGTACAACATGGGAACAGATCCTTTGGTCCAACCCGTCCATGCTGACCAGATGTCCCAACCCAATCTAGTCCCACCTGCCAGCACCCAGTCCATATCCCTCCAAACCCTTCCTTTTCATATATCTATCCAAATGCCTCTTAAATGTTGCAATTGTACCAGCCTCCACCACATCCTCTGGCAGCTCATTCCATACACGTACCACCCTCTGCGTGAAAAAGTTGCCCCTTAGGTCTCTTTTATATCTTTCCCCTCTCACCCTGAACCTATGCCCTCTAGTTCTGGACTCCCTGACTCCAGGGAAAAATTGCCTATTTATACTATTCATGTCCCTCATAATTTTGAAAATCTCTATAAGGTCACTCCTCACCATCCAACACTCCACGGAAAACAGGCTCTCCCTATAGTTCAAATCCTCCAACCCTGTTAATATCCTTGTAAATTTTTTCTGAACCCTTTCAAGTTTCACAACATATTTCTGATAGGAAGGAGACCAGAACTGCATGCAATATTCCAACAGTGGCCTAACCAATGTCCTGTACAGCCACACATGATATCCCAACTCCTGTACTCAATACTCTGACCAATAAAGGAAAGCATACCAAACGCCTTCTTCACTATCCTATCTACCTGTGACTCCACTTTCAAGGAGCTATGAATCTGTTCCCCAAGGTATCTTTGTTCAGCAACACCCCCTAGGACCTTACCATTAAGTGTATAAGCCCTGCTAAGATTTACTTTCCCAAAATGCAGCACCTCGCATTTATCTGAACTAAACTCCATCTGCCACTTCTCAGCCCATTGGCCCATCGGGTCAAGATCCTATTGTAATGTGAGGTAACTCTCTTCGCTGTCCACTACACCTCCATTGTTGGTGTCATCTGCAAACTTACTAACTGCACCTCATTTATGTAAATGACAAAAAGTAGAGGGCCCAGCACCGATCCTTGTGGCACTCCAATGGTCATTGCCCAACAAATCCACCCAGACCCATTCCCCTATGTTTCCTCCACACTAATGCACCCAACATACATCCCTGAACAGTATGGGCAATTTAGCATGGCCACCTTATTTGTGGGAGGATACCCACACAGACACGGGGAGAATGTGCAAAGTCCACACAGACAGTCGCTGGAGACTGGACTTGAACCCATGTCCCTGGCGCTATGAGGCTGCAGTGTGAATCACTGAGCCACCGTGCTCCCCAGCAGTTGTAATTGTATTCACAGCTACAACATCTGTGGAGGTTCATCCAGCATGTTAACCAACTCGGTGTAAAAAAATAATAAAAATTCCCTAATATCTTTTGAAAGCCTTTTCTCCCCTCACCTGTAAACTTATGCAGCCCACTCTTGAATCTCATCCCCTCCTGGAACGGGCACCTGCTGTTCACATTACCTAGATGCCTCATGATTTTATAAACCTCTAATAAGGTCACCCCTCAACCTTCTACAGTCCAGTGAAAAAAGACCCAGCCTATCCAGCCTCTCCTTATAACTGAAACCATCCATTCCCATCACCATCCTGGTAAATCTCTTCTGAACCTGCTCCAATTTAATGATATCCTTCCTATAACAGCACAACCAGAACTAGGTGCAGGATTCCAGAAGAGACCTCCCCACTTCCTGTACAGCCTCAACGTAATGTCCCAACTCCTATACTCCAAAGTCTGAGCAATGAGGGCAAATGTGCTAAACACCTGCCTAACCACCCTGTCTACATGTGAAACAAACTTCAAAGACCACAACCCCTAGGTCTCTTTGTTCTATATCACTTCTCAAGGCCCGACTTTTAATGAGTGTAAGTCCTGCCCTTGTTTGTTTTATGAAAATGTAATATCTTGCATTTATTCAGATTAAACTCCATCTGCCACTGTTCAGCCATCCACCCAATTGATCAAGATCCCTTTGGAATCATAGATAACCTTTGTTGGTGTCCACTTTAACACCATTTTTCGTGTCACCCGCAAACTTACAAACCAAACTTTCTATATTCTCATCGAAATCATTCATATGAATGGCAAACAAAAGTGGACCCAGCACTGATCCCTGGGGAACACCGCTGGTCACAGGCCTTGAGTCTGAAAAAAACCCCTCCACTATTACTCTCTCGCCAACTGTTTCAATGCTGACTATCACTAATCATTCCATATCTCTCCAAATACATGTAAATCCTATCCTTCAGAATCACCTGCAGCAACTTACCCATCACTGAAGTCAGACTCACAGGCCTGTCGATCCCAGGCTTCTCCTTATACCCCTTCACAGACAAAGGTGCAACATTAGCCACTTTCCAGTCATCAGACAACTCATCCGTCATTATTGATTATACAAATGTTTCCACAAGGAGCCGACAATTTCCTCCCACCCAAAGCGTTCCCCTACTATTACTTCAGTCACTTGCCCTGTCTTATTACCCTAGGAAAAAGTCATGTTTTGCTCCTTCTCTGATAAATCATTTACATATTGAGAAAGAAAATATTCTTGAACTCATTTAACAAATTCTTCACCAACTAAATCACTATATTTAGTACCAGTCAATGTTAGGAAAATTCAATTCCCTACTATTCCAACCTTATTATTCTGCCATATACCTGAGATCTTTCTGTACACTGTTCCTCAAGTTCCCTCTGATTATTGCAGTGTCTATAGTGCCATCAAACAATGTGACTTTTTGTTTATTTGAAAACCTCTGTTAGCACAACTTTTCAGAAATAAAAGCTGTCCTCCATGATTTCAAGTTTTCCTTGTGTATTCATCCAGAGGATGTGGGTATCACTGACCAGGCCAGCATTCATTGCCCATCCCTAATTACCCAGAGGGCAGTGAGAGTCAACCGCATTGCTGTGGGTTTGGAATCACCTGTAGGCCAGACCAGGTAAGGATGGCAAGTTCCTTCCCCAAAGAACATTAGTGAGCCAGATGGGTTTTTCCTAACAATCGACAATGGTTTCATGGCCATCATTAGAGTTTTCATTCCAGATTTTATTGAATTCAATTGCCACCATTTGCCATGTTGGGATTTAAATCCAGGTCCCTAGACCATTACCTGGGTCTCCAGATTACTACTCCAGTGACAATACCTCATCAGCGATTACCTCCCCTTATAGTGATGTTAAAAATGAAAGCTCTCCTTCTATGTTTATAATTTGAGGAAATGAACTGAGACATCTCCAAAGACTTCTTCAAAAGGCTAGAGAGCAGAAATCTATTTGGAAAAAACAAATCATGCTTTTTTGAGTTTTTTTAAAAAATCTTATACCACTGACATGTAATTTCTGAGGCGGGGGAGGGAGGGAGGCGGGGCAGGGTTACAGTGATAGCTTCGTCCGGAGGCTCAGTGAAGATGTTACCTAGTATAGTCACGACATGTCTGATCATGAACCTTCCAGCTCAGCGAGCAAACCTACATCCAGAACCCCAACCTCAGTTACTGATCTTCTCAGAGCTCATTAGGGAGGGTGGTGAGGCTGGGGGCAAATCCCAGTAAATAAAACCAAGCAGTGAACTCTCCCAGCTGACTGGCTGTGAAGTTATAAACCTCCCTGGAAATCGAGCGGACAGTGACATTTCACAGCTGCCCTCAGAGCGACCTCACTCTCAAATGACTCAGAGCTGGGGATCAGCTCAGTGGGTTTCAGTCTCTTAAAACATAAATCTTTGTTTTATTTTCATAAGTCTACAATAGTGAGTAAGGTGAGGGCTTTATTTTAATATGTCTTATGGTCTCTTTATTAATTTTTGAAAATATAAAACACAGGTATTAAGTTATTCCAGGGCAATATTTTGTAGAGCAGTAAGACTGTGTCTTTCTCTGGGTCTGTAAAATGTTAAGTTGCAGAGATAGCCATTCTTTGAGTGATGTGCCCTTCCTGTCAGATGTCTGAGATTAGGGAACATTTCAATGATCCTGATGATGATGTCTGCATGAAGAGTGGTTGCAAATCCTATCGATCGCATAGATCTGTTGGAGCGACAGTTAAAGGCAGTGAGGCATTCACAGGAGCTAGGAAGTGTGATCGGTGGCAGTTTCAGCAGAAAACCTGCAGATACAGTCAGGTAGATGGGTTACCTCCAGGAAAGGTAGGAGAGGGAGGCAGGTAGTGCAGGCGTCTCCTCTGTCTATCCCACTCTCACACAAGTATACTGCTTTGGAAAATGTCAGGGGTCACAGACACTCAGGGGAATGTAGCAGTGGCAGCCAAGTTACTGGTGCTGAGACTGGCTCTAACGTAATGTGAGGTATATCCAGTTCCACATGATCGATGGTGATAGGGGACTCTCTAGTCAGGGGCACAGACTGCTGTTTCTGCAGCTGACAGTGAGACTTCAGAATGGGGTGGTGCCTCTCTGGTGTCAGGGTCAAGGATGTCTCAGAGAGGGAGCAGAATATTCTCAAAGGGGAGAAAACCCAAAGTGAATGTGAGGAAAGAGCTAAGTCTGAGGCTGGTACGGTTCATACGTCAACAGTCAAGGGCAAGGCAGAGAATGAGGTGGGACTGAGCACCTCCCTTTACTTCAATGCAAGAGGCCCGACAGGTCAGGCAGCTGGGCTCAGGGTATGTTTTGAAATAGCATTGGGATATTATAGCAATTACAGAGGCATCACTCAGGGATGGATAGACTAGCAGCTTAATGTTCAGGGTATAGATGCTATAGCAAGGATAGAAAGGGGGCAACAGAGCAGGGGAGAAGTGTTTTTGATGAGGGATAACATTACGGCTGGTCTTCAGGAGGGGATTCCTGGGAGTACATCCAGGGAATTGGGAAGTTAGAAATTAGTGATCACCTTATTGGGATTGTACTACCAACCACCCCCCTCCCAAAAACTAATCAGTGGGGAATTAAGAAGCAAATTTCCCAGGAGATCACTGTTCTCTGTAAGAATAGGATGGTTGTATGCAAGACATGACCTTTTTTTCCTTTGTTCATTCACAGGATGAGGGTGTCACTGGCTGGGCCCAGAGGGCAGTCAACAGTCAACCACATTGCTGTGGGTCTGGAGTCACCTGTAGGCTAGACCAGGTAAGGATGGCAAATTCCTCCCCTAAAGGACATGAGTGATCCAGGTGAGTTTTTCCAACAATTGACAGTGGATTCATTGTTGTCATTAGATTCTTAATTGCAGATTTTTCTTGAATTCACATTCCACTATCTGCCGTGTCTGGATTCAAACCCAGGTCCCCCGAAGGTTATCTGGGTCTCGGGATTTTTTTTTTAAAGATATTTTTATTAGAAATTTAATATTTTGACAGATTTACAAAAATAAACATAACTTTCAAGCACAAACATTAATATAAAAATAGATCTTAAATATATAATCATCAAAATTCAAAGGAATGATACTAAAGAAGAAAGAAAAACAATGAAACTCAGTTAACTACTAATCTAATCCACAATTATCCAGAGTGTATAGTTGAGTCACTTACATCCTTCAAACAAGAAAAAATGTTCTCTAATACACTCATAACAGTATAATAAAAAGGAAACTATTTCCAAACAATAAGAACAAAAAAAAACATGTTTGAATGGAGATCCTCCCCCTTATTCTCAGGGGGCCTTACTTCCTTTCTAAAGGTCCACCATATCCTCTCCCAAACAGTGTCCCACCCTTGACCCGGGCGCTCCTTAATAGGATTTAGATATAATACCGAGCTAGAGTTAACAGTGAGCGCCCCACCCATACCTGAGTATATCTGATAGCATCAATGCCACGTACAAACACACATAACTATAAAATTACAACTCCAACAGATTACAGTTAAGTATAATAACATAAAATAGCAAGGGAAGACAACCCCGCTCCCAGAAGCAAAAGTAAAGTAGAGTAAAGTATCCATTTCTCCCCACGGAGTGTGGAAGAGGCAAGCCAACATTAATTGTCTCTTACGATTTATTTAAACGAGTCTAAAAGTTCCTTAGCCTCTTCTGGTGATCTAAAATTATACTCGGATCCTTCGTGGTTAAAGCATAACGTCGCTGGGTAGCGTAAGGTGTATTGAATATTTAAGTTCCTTAGACATTTCTTCACCTCATCAAACGCCTTCCTCCTTCGTGCCAAAGCCGGGGAGAAGTCCTGAAATAACATAATCTTGGATCCTTCATGAATCATAGCTTTAGGATCCTTTCCAAGCTTTCTGGAGGCGTCCAGGAGTATCTGCCTCTCCCTATAACTCTGCAGCCGGAACAGGACCGGGCGTGGGCGCTGGTTTGGGGCCAGATCCGCGTACTGCGACCCGGTAGGCCCACTCCACCCTTACCCGGTCAGTTTCAGCCCCCAGGTTTAAAAGCTGGGGCAACCATCGCTCCAGAAATACTACTAACTGTCCCTTCTCTTCTTGTTCAGGGAGGCCCAGAAGACGGATATTCTTTCTCCGATTTCTATTATCCAGGTCATCCATGTAGATTTCAAAGGCCCGGACTCTCTGCTCCAGAGCTCGCACCTGTTCTGCAGCTGTTTGTGCTGCAGCCTCGGAGGTCGTGGCCTTTAGCTCCGCCCCCTCCACTCGGCCCTGTAATTCCTCGAGAGCCTGGCTGTACTTTTGTAGCTTTTCTTCGAATGAGTTCCATCTCTGTCTGGATTCTGCGATGAAATTGACGAGTGTCGTTTCCAGCCTGGCGATCATCTCTTCAAGGCCTGTTTTTACATCAGCTGCAGCCGGAGGAGGAGAGGAGGGTGGGGGAGGGGTCTTTGTTTTCTGAGAGCTGCGGGATCCCTTTGGTTTACTCATTATCCACTTAATATTAAACTGCTTAAATATAATAGTAAACAGCTAATTAAGGTTAGAAAATGTTTTTGGGTGGTTTGGTAAGTGTGGTGAGGGTGAGTAACTCACTTTACCCAGGTTTTGGGAAGAGCTCTGTAAACTCAGACTTGCTGAGTCGCCGCCATCTTGGATCTCCCTGGGTCTCGGGATTAACTGGCTAGCGATAATATCACGAGGCCATCACCACCTCTTCTCTTGGGAACTAAGGCAGAGTGAGTGACTGAGGTATCACTGGGGCAGCACATCAGCACCGAAGATCTCACAGTATTGTGGCTCAGTGGTTATCACTGCCGCCTCCGCACCAAGTACCTGGGTTTGATTCCAGCCTCAGGTGACTGTTTGTGTGGAATTTGCACATTCTCCCAGTGTCTGCATGGGTTTCCTCCCACAATCCAAAGAAAGTGAGTACTGCAGATGCTGGAGATCAGAGCTGAAAATGTGTTGCTGGAAAAGCGCAGAAGGTCAGGCAGCATCCAAGGAGAAGGAGAACCGATGTTTCGGGCATGAGCCCTTCTTCAGGAATGAGGAATGTGTGTCCAGCAGGCTAAGATAAAAGGTAGGGAGGAGGGACTTGGTGGAGGGGTGTTGGAAATGCGATAGGTGGAAGGAGGTTCAAGGTGAGGGTGATAGGCTGGAGTGGGGGTGGGGGCGGAGAGGTCAGGAAGAAGATAGCAGGTTCGGAAGGTGGTGCTGAGTTCGAGGGTTGGGACTGAGACAAGGTGGGGGGAGGGGAAATGAGGAAACACCATGCCTAACCTCGCCCTCACGCCGATCTCCGGTCACACTCCTAAGCCCACCCCCACGCTGATCTCTGTCCCCGCCCGATTCCCGCCCCCATGCCTAACTCCGCCTCCACTTCCAGCTCCAGCCCCACACCAGGTCCTAGCTCCCAGCACTGCCATGTTTTCACCATCCCTCCAGACCTCCCCCTCTCTGAGGATGAAAGATCAGTCCTCAGCAGAGGCCTCACCTTCATTCCCCTTCGCTCTTGGATTAACGTGTTCAATCCGTGGCGAGACATCGAACAATTCTTCTGCCGCCTTCGCCTCCGCGTCTACATCTTCAACCAGATTCTAGCCCACCCTCTGACGACACCTTCTCCCGCCTCCAACACCCCCCATCCACCTGGACACCCCGTGCTTGCCTCTTACCCGCCCTCGATAGCCAACTGCCACCGCGACATTAACCACCTCAACCTCTCCACCCCCCTCACCCACTCCAACCTCTCACCCTCGGAAGGTGCAGCCCTCCACTCCCTCCACTCCAACCCCAACCTCACCATCAAATCAGCTGTCAAGGGAGGTGCGGTAGTAGTTTGGCGCATCGACCTTTCCACCGCTGAGGCGAAATGCCAGCTTGTGGACACCTCCTCCTACTGCCCCCTTGACCATGACCCCACCTCCCACCACCAAACCATCACCTCCCTGACAATCCATAACCTCATCCCCTCAGGGGATCTCCCATCCACCGCCTCCAACCTCATAGCCCCACAACCCCACACCGCCCGTTTCTACCTCCTGTCCAAAACAAACCTGACTGCCCCGGCCGACCCATTGTCTCAGCCTGCTCCTGCCCCACTGAACTCATCTCTGCATACCTCGACATCGTCCTATCCCCCTTAGTCCAAGAACTCCCCACCTATGTTCGGGACACCATCCACGCCCTCCACCTCCTCCATGATTTTCGCTTCCCCGGTGCCCATCGCCTTATCTTCACCATGGACATCCAGTCCCTGTACACCTCCATCCTCCATCATGAAGGACTCAAAGCCCTCCGCTTCTTCCTTTCCCACCGGACCAGCCAGTACCCTTCCACTGACACCCTCCTTCGACTGACTGAACTGGTCCTCACTCTGAACAACTTCTCCTTCCAATCCTCCCACTTCCTCCAAACCAAACGAATAGCCATGGGCTCCCACATGGGCCCCAGGTATGCCTGCCTCTTCGTAGGATATATCTTCCGCAGCTGCACTGGCACCACTCCCCACCTTTTCCTCCGCTACATCGATGACTGTATCGGTGCTGCCTCGTGGAGGCAGTTTGAACAGTTCATCCACTTTACCGACACCTTCCACCCCGACATCAAATTTCCCTGGACCATCTCAGACTCCTTCCTCCCCTTCCTAGACCTCTCCATTTCTATCTCGGATGACCGAATGAACACGGACATTTACTATAAACCGACCGACTCCCACAGCTACCTAGACACACCTCCTCCAACCCTGCCCCCTGTAAAAATGCCATCCCAATTTCCCAATTCCTTCGTCTCCACCGCATCTGCTCCCAGGAGGACCAGTTTCAATACCGAACAACCCAGATGGCCTCCTTCTTCAAAGACCGCAATTTCCCCCCAGACGTGATCAATGATGCTCTCGACCGCATCGCCTCCACTTCTCACTCCTTCGCCCTTGAGTCCCGTCCCTCCACTCGCCACCAGGATAGAACCCCACTGGTCCTCACCTACCACCCCACCACCCACATTGTATCATCCGTCGTCATTTCTGCCACTTCCAAACGGACCCCACCACCAGAGATATATTTCCCTCCCCTCCCCTATCAGCGTTCCGAACAGACCACTCCCTCTGTGACTCCCTCGTCAGGTCCACACCCCCCACCAACCCAACCTCCACTCCTGGCACCTTCCCCTGCAACCGCAAGAAATGCAAAACTTGCACCCACACCTCCCCCCTTACTTCCCTCCAAGGCCCCAAGGGATCCTTCCATATCCACCATAAATTCACCTGCACCTCCACACACATTTACTGCATCCGTTGCACCCGATGTGGCCTCCTCTATATTGGGGAGACGGGCTCCCTACTTGCGGAACGTTTCAGAGAACACCTCTCGGACACCCGGACCAACCAACCCAACCACCCGTGGCTCATTACTTCAACTCCCCCTCCCACTCCACCAAGGACCTGCATGTCCTTGGACTCCTCCATCGCCAGATCATAGCAACACGACGGCTGAAGGAAGAGCACTTCACCGTCTGCCTCGGAACCCTCCAACCACAAGGGATGAACTCAGATTTCTCCAGTTTCCTAATTTCCCCTCCACCCACCTTGTCTCAGTCCCAACCTTCGAACTCAACACCACCTTCCTAATCTGCAATCTTCTTTCTGACCTCTCCGCCCCCATCCCCACTCCCACTCTGGCTTATCACCCTCACCTTAACCTCTTTCCACCTATCGCATTCCCAATGCCCCTCCCCCAAGTCCCTCCTCCCTACCTTTTATCTTAGCCCACTTGGCACACTTTCCTCATTCCTGAAGAAGGGCTCATGCCCGAAACGTCGATTCTCCTGCTCCTTGGATGCTGCCTGACTTGCTGCGCTTTTCCAGAAACACATTTTCAGCCATGTTAATTTGCCCATGGTATCCAGATGCAGTAGATGAGATGATTGGGTGTGCAGGAAAATCGCTGTCTGGTGTGAAAAGATCCTTTGGGGCATTGGACAGAGGTGAGGTGGGGAGGTGTGGGTGCATATTTTACTGCTCCCCTGGCAGTAAGGGAAGGTGAAGGGTTGGTTGGTGGGGAGGCGTAAACCTAACAAGGGCATCACGGCAGGGAATGGTCTCTGCGGAACACAGATAGGGCTGGGAGGGAAATATGTCCCTAGTGGTGGGGTCTGACTCAGTAGCGGAAATGGCAGAGATTAATATGCTGTTTCTGGATTGCGTGGCAGGTGAGGACCAGGGGATTATATTCTTACTGTAGTTGGGAGGGGTGGTATAAAGGCAGAGGTGCGGGAAGTGGAGGATATGTGTTGGAGGGCATTGTTGATCAAGTGTGAGGGAAATTGCGGTCCTTGAAATAGGAAAACTTTCTGGGATGTCCTGGAGTGCAATTGCTTTGCCTGGGAGTAGATAGGGCAGAGGCAGAGGAATTGGGAGTACAGGATCATGTTTTTACAGGAATATACTCTCGGGTAATCAGGAAGGCAAAAAGGAGACATGAAATAGCTTCAGGAAATGGTTTAAGGAGAATCCAAAGAAATTCTACAAATACATCAAGGATAAAAGAATAACCAGACAGAGAATAGGACCCCTTAATGATCAACAAGGCCATCTATGGAACAACAGGAGGTGGGAGAGATACTATACTGTTCTAGTATTTCATGTCACTTTTTTACTAGAGAAAGATATTGAAACTAGAGAGTTTGGAGAAATAAACAGTGATAACTTGAAAAGTGTTCATGTTACAGCGGAGGTGGTACTGGATGGCTCAAATCGCACCAAGGTGGATAGATCCCTGGGTCCTGATCAGGTGTATTCCAGCAATTTGTGGAAAGCTAGGGAAGTGACTGCAGTGCCCCTTCCTGAGGCATTTATATCATCGTGGTAAGGAAAGGCCAGGGAACAAGAGAACAGCCAGCCTGAAGTCAGTGGCAGGCAAGTTGTTGGAAGGGATTCTGAGGGACAGGATTTACATGTATTTGGAAAGGCAAGGAATGATTAGGGATCGTCAACATGGCTTTGTGCGTGGGAAATTGTCTCTCTCTAACTTGATTGAGTTTTTTTTGAAGAAGTGATCGGAAGATTGATGAAGACAGACTGTGGACGTTGTCTATATGGGCATTGAACAAGGTTCCACAAAGCAGACTGGTTAGTAAGATTAGATAACATGGAATGCAGGAAGAACTAGCCATTGGGATACAAAACTGGCTTGTAGGTAGGAGACAGAGGGTGGTGATGGAGGGTTGATTTCTGGACTGGAAACCTGTGAGAAGCAGCGTGCTGCTGGAATGGATATTTGAATCCTTAACTAAATGACTTGGATGTGAATATATGAGGTAGGTTTACATAAAACAACAAAATTGGAGGTGTAATGGACAGTGAAGAAAGTTAGTTCAGAATACAAAAGGATCTTGATCAGATGGGCCATTGAAGCGAGGAATGGCAGACAGAGTCCAATTTAGACAAATGTGAGCTGCTGCATTTTGGAAAAGAAAATCAAGGCAGAACTTAATACATTTAATGGGAAGGTCCTGGAGAGTGTTGCTGAACAAAGAGACCTTGGAGTGTGGGTTCATTGCTCCTTGAAAGTAGAGTCACAGGTCAGCAGGGTAGTGAAGGTGGTGTTTGGTCCGCTTATATTTATTGGTCAATACATTGTGTGCAGAAGCTGGGATGTCATATTGTGGTTGGATAGGACATTGATTGAGCCATTTCAGGAATTCTGTTTTCAGTTCGAATTTCCCTGTTCTAGTAAGGATGTTGTGAAACTTGAAATGGTTCAGACAAGATTTACAAAGACTTTGCTGAGGTTGGAGGATTTGGGCTACAGGGAGAGGCAGAATAGGCTGGGGCTATTTTCACTGGAGAGTCAAAGACTGAGAGGTGACCTTTGGGCGATTTATAAAATAATGAGGAGCATGGATACAGTGAACAGCCAGGGTCTTCTTTTCCCCAGGTTAAGTGAGTCCAAAACAAGGCCACGTGGGTTTAAGTTGAGAGGGCAAAGATTTAAAAGGGATCTAAGGGGCAACGTTTTCAAGCTGAGTGTGGTGTATAGATGGAATGAGCTGCAAGAGAAGTAATGGAGGCTGATACATTTACAACATTTAAAAGGCATCGATTGGGTACATGAATAGGGAGGGATTTGAGGAATTCAGACCAATAGCTGGCAAGTGGGACTCTGTTAGTTTCGGATTCCTAGTTGGCGTGGGTGAATTGGACCATTGTTTCTGTGCTGTACATCTCAGCACAGATAATTCTCCTTGGATCTGAGAAGGTTCAGCAGTGATTATGACCACGTGTAGATTTGTTTCCAAGATATTTAATTTGAAGAGGGAGGGGAATTTTTAATAATGTCACAATTTTAGCAACTACTTTAAGTTAATTGGCAAATAACGCAAGGTAAATATGTGACCTATACTTTACTCAGTACATTCTGAGCATCTGGAACAGTCTGAACAGCAGGTGGACACAGATTCAGCAGGTATTCTCAAACAGATTTGCAATTTTACTTTTTAAGGAAAGTCTTGGGAGATTGTGGCCAAATGTGAGGGGAATTGGGACAGATTTGCAGCATCTCCAGAGGGAGAGAGTACAGCCCCAATGGGCTGAATAGCCCCCAGCCTCTGTGCTCTGTGATACTGCCCCATTCACTGTGAATGATGAAGCTCATCCCAAGGCAGAGAGAGGTAGAAGCCCCCACTCTCATCACAATGGGGCCTGGCTGATTGATGGCAGCTCACTGACCAATAGGAGGTGAGTTGATGTGGTCCTCCAGCCAATGGGAATGAATAAGAGGTGTGGCCAGCATGATGACACATGACCATGAGCTGTGCAGGGACAATGTCACTGTGAGTGGGAGAGACAGCAGAGAGGCTGCTAGACCTGAATTACAAACTCCTGGTCAATTAAACCCAAAAGAACTGTGGATGCTGTAAATCAGAAACAACAACCAGGAGGCTCGTGAAAATGTCAGCGGGCCTAACAGCATCTGTGAAGAGAAACCAGAGTTAAAGTTTCAGATCCGGTGACCCTTCCTCAGAACTGATATTACTGAGGCAAAAAAGTCAGTTTATATGCAGAAGGTAGGGTGGGGAGGGGGGATGTAAGGAGTAAAGGGTAGGTGGGGATAGAGCGAGAAGAACAGTTGGATAAAGGATTTTTTTTATTTCAAAAATATACTTTACTCATAAATACTTTGATCTATACAACTGGATGTACCGTACATAGGTAAACATTCCATTTCTTTTCATACCGAAACAGAGTAATCATTCCTATTTACAGGTCGGTATGATTATATTTTGAGCTGAGGTGCCAGCAGAGCCCAAATGACTATGTGGGCCCCCTGTTCTTCTTAGGCAGGCAGATGTGAAACGGTGGTCTTTCCCCACCGCACTTTGGCGGCAGCTGCCCCAAGCTTCAGCGCGTCCCTCAACACGTAGTCCTGGACCTTAGAATGTGCCGCTCTGCAACGCTCAGTCGGGGTCAACTCCTTCAGCTGGAAGATCAACAGGTTTCGGACCACCCAGAGAGCGTCCTTCACCGAGTTGATGATCCTCCAGGCACAGTTGATGTTCGTCTCGGTGTGCGTCCCGGGGAACAGGCCGTAGAGCACGGAGTCCCACATCACGGCGCTGCTCGGGACGAACCTCGACAAATACCACTGCATTCCTCTCCAGACTTCCTCTGCATAGGCACATTCCAGAAGGAGGTGTGTGACAGTCTCGTCCCCCCCGCAGCCACTTCGAGGGCAGCGTGCGGTGCAGCTGAAAGTCCGGGGGTGCATAAAGGATCTCACAGGCAGAGCCCTTCTCACCACCAGCCAAGCCATGTCTTGGTGCTTGTTGGACAGTTCTGGCGATGAGGCATTCTGCCAAATAGCTTTGACAGTCTGCTCAGGGAACCGCTTGATAGGATCCGCCCTCTCCTTTTCCCGAAGGGTCTCAAGGACACTACATGCTGACCACTTCCTGATGGACTTGTGGTCAAAGGTGTTTTTCTTCATAAGTTTCTCCACGAAGGACAGGTGGTACGGAACAGTCCAACTACTCCGAGCGTTCCGTGGCAGCGAGGCCAGGCCCATCCTTTGCAACACCGGGGACAGGTAGAACCTCAGTACGTAGTGACACTTGATGTTTGCGTACCGGGGATCCACGCACAGCTTGATGCAGCCACACACAAAGGTGGCCATCAGGGTGAGGGTGGCATTGGGAGTGTTTTTTCCCCCATTGCACCGGTCTTTGTACATTGTGAGTCTTTGGACCCGGTCCATCTTTGATCTCCAAATGAAGTGGAAGATGGCCCGGGTGACTGCAGCAGCACAGGTTCTGGGGATAGGCCAGACCTGTGCCACATATAACAATACTGAGAGTACCTCACACTTGATGACCAGGTTTTGTTCCCATGATGGAGAGCAACCGTTGCTCCCATCTGCCTAGTTTCTGTCTCATCTTCCTGATTCGCTCCTCCCAAGTCTTGGCGCACGCCCCAGCCCCCCCGAACCAAATACCCAGCACCTATAGGTGGTCAGTCCTGACGGTGAAGGGGATAGAGGATTGGTCGGCCCAGGTCCCGAAGAGCATGGCCTCGCTCTTGCCCGGTTTACCCTGGCCCCCGAGGCCCGTTCGAACTGGACACAGATGCACAAGAGTCTGTGCACGGACAGCGGTTCCGAGCAGAAAACAGTGGCGTCGTCCATGTACAGGGAGGCCTTAACCTGTAGGCCTCCGCTGCCAGGAATAGTCACCCCTCTCAGGCTCGCATCCTTCCTGATGGATTCGGCAAATGGCTCTATGCAGCACACAAACGAGGCAGGAGAGAGAGGGCAGCCCTGCCTGACTCCAGATCTTACAGGGAAGCTATCTGATTCCCACCCATTGATTGAGACTGCACTGACAATGTTGGTGTAGAGCAGTCTGATCCAATTCCCTCCCCAAAGCCCATTTTGGAGAGGACATTCCTCATATATGTGTGCGATATCCTGTCAAAGGCTTTCTCCTGGTCCAGGCTGATCAGGCAGGTGTTGGCCCCCTGTCCTGCACATAGGCGATCGTATCCCTGAGGAGTGCAAGACTCTCAGAGATCTTCCTGCCCGGTACAGCACAGGTTTGGTCAGGGTGGATCACCAATCCCAGAGTAGACCTGACCCGGTTGGCGATGAACTTTGACAAGATTTTGTAGTCTGTGTTAACAGTGAGATCGGACTCCAATTTCTAATTTTGTCCCTCTCCCCCTTCTGCTTGTAGATGAGGGTGATGATGCCTTTCCTCATGGATTCACTCATGGTACCTGCTTGAAGCATACTGACATACACCTCCAGCAGGTCCCGGCCAATCAAGTCCCACAGAGTGGAATAGATCTCGACCGGTAAGCCGTCGCTTCCGGGAGTTTTATTCTTTTCGAAGGACTCGAGGGCCCTGGTCAGCTCATCCAGAGATAGCGGCTGGTCCAGCCTCTCTCGTGTTCCGTCATCTAGGACCTTCGTGATAGAGGACAGGAACGACTGGGAGGCCGCGCTGTCGGTTGGCTTTGAGTCATACAGACTGGCATAGAAGGATTTGCTGATCCTCATGACGTCAGCCTGAGATGACGTTGTCGAGCCGTCTTCTTCCTTCAGGCTGCTGAGCACAGAGCTCTCCTTGTGCACCTTCTGGAAGAAGAAACGTGAGCACGTGTCGTCCTGCTCCACGGAGTGGACTCTGGACCGGAAGATTATCTTGGAGGCCTCCAAGGCAAAGAGCGAAGTTTGCTGGCCTTTCACCTCCTGGAGGTCCTCCGTGACATTGACCCCCAACGTCTGCAGCAGGAGCAGGTTCTGCATACTTTTCTGGGGTTGGGACAGTTTTCCCTGCCTCTCTCTCTCGCCTCCTGAACACCTTTGAGGATGACGAACCTCTTGCTGTTCCCTTTTACTGTTTCCCACCAGTCCGCTGGAGACTCAAAGAGGGGCTTCGCGGTTCTCCAACTTGCGTAATCCCTCTTGAGCTCCTCAATGTTTCCCGGGGTCAACAGCTTAGTGTTCAGTTTCCACATTCCCTTGCCTGCCCGCTGCTCGTCCTGTAGGTGACAGTCAGCCAGCAGGAGGCAGTGGTCAGAGAAGAACACCGGCTTGACGTCGGTGGATCTGACCGAGAGCGTTCGGGACACAAACAGATAAAGTATCCTTGAGCGGATAGACCCGTCTGCCTGTGACCAGGTGTATCTACGCTGCGCTCCGTCTGCAAGGGTGCTGAAGACGTCGTGCAGCTTGGCATCTTTTACCGTGTCCATCAGGGCTCTGGACGATGCGTCCAGTTTACTGTCCCCCCTCGCCAGATTGTCCATCTGCAACAATGATACAGTTGAAGTCTCCGGCCAGAATGACCGGCCTGGACGTAGCCAGCAACAGTGGAAGCTGCTGCAGGACGGCCAACCGTTCACTCTTATCCGCTGGGGAGTACACGTTGATTAGTCTCGCGGGAGCGTTTCTGTATTTAACATCCGCGACGAGGAGGCGCCCGCCCACACCTCCTTAACCTCGAAGATGGTGAAGTTGCCTCCCCGCAACAGGATACCGAGGTCTGAGGAGTGGTTATCGTTGCCTCCCAACCAAACTGACGGCCCAAGGGCCCACCTCCTGTAACTGCTGAGGTGCGGTATCCCACACTCCTGCAGAAACAGGACATCGGCTTTGACGTTGGCCAGGAAGGCCAGCGTTGAAACACATCGCGCAGCAGATTTTATGCTGTCACATTAATACTGGCAATTTTAATCCCCATTTCTTTTAACAAGTTGTGAGGTTACCCGTGTCCAATTGCCGCCGTCCTGCCCCTCTGGGGTAGCTGTCTGCATCCCCATGCACAACACGAACTGCTGGACCCTCGCAGGGCTGAGGTAGCTGTCCTGCTCCTCACTCGGTCCATTTTTCCGCTCCGGTGTCATCGGGCTGTGACCAGGGTCCACGCTGCCTGCTTCTATATCTGACAGCAGGGCTGTCAGAGGGTCGCTGCTCCCAGTGACCTGGAGCTGTGTGGCAGTGGGGCCCTCCTGGCTTTTACCTGGTGGGAGGTGGTAGCTTCCCATTGCCTCAGGAGGTACGTCCCTTGGTTGGCAGTTGCTGCTGTCCTTTCTCCCCGCAGCACTCTGCCTCTTCTTTTGGTGATGACCCTCCTTACGTCCGTCCTCACCCTCCAAAGAGCTGTCCATGTCTTCCCCATGCAGCTGCCTTTTCCCCTTTTTCTGGGAGGTTTTGGCAGCTGGGTGGGTTTTCCTCCTCTTGTTTTGCACCAGGATCCATTCCTCTGCCTCCTTCTTTCCCTTCTCCTCCTCCTCCGCCCGTCCTGTCGGAGCTTTGCTCAGCAGCTGTCCCTCTCCAGTAGCTGGCGTCTGCTCTGCTCCGGCCTGTCCTTCTTTTTGCGTGCCCCCAGACACTGTTCCCTTGCTGGTTTGTGGCCCACCCCCCGGCCATCTGCGCGGAGGTGGCGGCCGCACGTCTTGGGCAGGCCTTGTACACGTGGCCCGCCTCCCCGCACAGATTGCAGTTCTTTGCCTCCTTGCATTCTTTGGTCGGGTGGCCCTCCTTCTTGCGGTTCCGACATATTGTGACCTTGCAGGCCGCCGCCATGTGGCCTGACCTCCCGCAGGTTCGGCACACTTTCGGCTGCCCTGCATAAGTCAGGTACTCTCTGCTCCCTCCGATAGCAAAGCTGGAGGGTGGGTGGAGGATGTTCCCACTGGCATCAACCCTCAGGGTTACCTTGACCTGTTGTTTGTTGGTCCAGATCCCGAAAGGATCAACCACGTCAGTGCTTTCTCCCTCAACCTGCACATATCTCCTCAGGAACATGAGGACATCAGTTACTGGAACATGGGAGTTGTACATGTGGATCGTGACAACCCGACTCCTCTGTGCAGGGAGCACACACAGCGGGACCGCTGACAAGATGGAGAACAGCGGGTCCCCCTCCTTTTCCTTGAAGACCTTCAGGAGCTGCTCGCATTGCATCACACTCCTGAAGGTGACATCAAAGTAGCCTGCCCCATGGAAATGATAAAGGATAAGATAACTATCAGGCTGGGAGGGTGAATAGCTGTTAATTGGGACTGTTAGGGCTAACCATAGGTAATTTGTAATGACAGGCTGTGAGAACAAGGCCTGGTGTGTGGATAGGGCCTTAGGGCATGGGATTGTTAACCTATGTTTAGCCACTAACTGTCTCCATTGTAAGCTGTTCCCCACCGACATCAATCCACGATTGGAGCTGCCGAGGACACATTCCTCTGGAATATCCTCCCTAACCCTCTCTGTCCTCCTTTAATTTGTATCTGAAAATAGTTCTGTTTAATCAATGTTTCCATCATTCGTGAAGCACTTTAGGGAGATTTGTCAATGTGAACAGTTCCATACAATGCAGGTATTTGTTGTTAATGTCTGACATTGGGAGAAACAGGAATGAACCCTCTCTCTTGTACCTGATGAACAGCAGCAAAAGCAGAGAATGGTCTGTGCAGTGATTGATGTCAGTGCAGGCCAACAGGGGGCAGAGGGTGAGACTGGAGGACCAGGCAATGCCAGTTTGTCCTCCAACCAATCAGAGTGAATGAGGGTATCCTCAACACTGGAAATAAGGAAAGGCACATATAGCAGAGGTTTGAGAAACTGGAGGAGATTAGAGATAGGGAGTGTTCTGACGCTGCAGAGGAATTATAGAGAGAAGGAAGAGTTGTGAGGATGGATGAGGTGACAGTGATTGGGAGAGTTGTGAGGATGGAGGCATTCACAGAGATAGCGAGGAAACAGACCCTGTGGTCTAACCAATCCATGTCGGCCATAACTCCAAACTGAACTAATCGCACCTGCCTCTGCTTGGTCCACATTCATCCAAGTATTTCCTATTAATGTACTTATCCAAATGTCTTTTAAATACTATAATTGTATTCACAGCTACCACTTCCTCTGGAAGTTCATTCCATATGGATAAAAATTAAAACATCCCTAATGTCTCTTTTTCAAACCTTTCTCATCTCTTCTCAAAATGTATGCACCCGAGTCTTGAATTCCCTTCTCCCCTGGCCGTTCACCTTATCCATACTCTTGATGAATTTATAAACGTCTAATAAGGTCACCCCTGAACTTCCTACGCTGCAGTGCAAAATGTCTCAGCCTCTCCTTATGACACAATCCTTCCATTCCCATCACCATCCTGGTAAATCTCTTCTGAATCTATTCCAATTTAATAATAGCCTTCCTATAACAGCACAACCAGAACTGGGCACAGTATTCCAGAAGAGGCCTCACTAACATCCTGTACAACCTCAACAAAGCAACTCCCTCTACTCAAAGGTCTGAACAATGAAGGTCAGTGTGCTAACCACCTTCTGAATCATCCTGTCTACACGTGACACAGGCTTCAAAAGACTGAACCCCTCGGTCTCTTTGTTCCATATCACTACACTAGGCCCTACTTTTAATTAGTGTAAGTCCTGCCCTCGTTTGTTTTATCAAGATGTAATATTTTGCATTTATTCCTATCCAAAAATCCAATAAAGTCTTTGAGTATAAAGGCAGTAGGAGTATACTTAAGAGGGAAATCAGGAGGGCAAAAAAGGGACAGGAGATAGCTTTGTCAAGTAGGGTTAAGGATAAGCCAAAGGGCTTTTATAATTATGTTCAGAACAAAAGACCATCCAGAGAGAGAATACAGTCAATCAAAGATCAACAAGGCAGCCTATCTGTGGAGCTGCAGACGACGGGGGAGATACTAAACGAGTATTTTGCAATAGTGTTTACTGTGGAGAAGGACATGGGTGATAGGGATTGTGGGGAAATAGATGGTGACATCTTGAAAAATGTCCATATTACAGAGGAGGTGGTGCTGGATGAGTGGCTAACGAGCCGGTGCAGGGGAGAAGGATTCACATTTTTGGATCATTGTAATCTCCTCTGGGGTAGAGTTGAACTGCATAAGGATGGATTGTCCCTGAATTGGAAGGTGTCTAATATCTAGGCAGGGAGACTTGCGAGTGATACTTGGGAAGCATTAAACCTGTGAGGGAGTCAGGGGTAAACCCAAATAGATAGTGAGAAAAGAGGTAAATCTGAGGCTGGTACAGTTCAGAAGTCAAGCAGTCAATACAAGGCACAGAACGAGGTGGGACTGAGCAGTGACACTGCATTTACATCAATGGAAGAGGCCTGACAGGGAAGGCATATGAGCTCAGGGTATGGTTTTGAACATGGGACTGGGATATCATGGGTATGACAGAAATGTGGCTCAGGGATGGATAGGACTGGCAGCTTAGTGTTCCATGGTATAGATGGTATATGAAGGATAGAACGGGGGACAAGAGAGGAGAAGGAGGAGTGGAGTTTTTGATTAGGGATAGCATTATGGTTGTGCTTCCAGAAGGATATTCCTGGGAGTACGCCCAGTGAAGTTATTTGGATGGAATGGAGATAAGAGAGGGATGATCACGTTATTGGGGTTGTCTGCGTGGGTTTCGTCCAGGTGCTCTGGTTTCCAAAGATGTGCAGGTTAGGTGGATTATCCAGGCTGAATTGCCCATAGTGTTCAGGGATGTGTAGGTTGGGTGGATTATCCAGGCTGAATTGTCCATAGTGTTCAGGAATGTGCAGGTTGGGTGGATTATCCAGGCTGAATTGTCCATAGTGTTCAGGGATGTGTAGGTTGGGTGGATTATCCAGGCTGAATTGCCCACAGTGTTCAGGGATGTGCAGGTTGGGTGGATTATCCAGGCTGAATTGTCCATAGTGTTCAGGGATATGCAGGTTGGGTGGATTATCCAGGCAGAATTGTCCATTGTGTTCAAGGATGTGCAGGTTAGGTGGATTATCCAGGCTGAATTACCCGTAGTGTTCAGGGATGTGCAGGTTGGGTGGGTTATCCAGGCTGAATTGTCCATAGTGTTCAGGGATGTGCAGGTTAGGTGGATTATCCAGGTTGAATTGTCCATAGTGTTCAGGGATGTGCAGGTTGGGTGGGTTATCCAGGCTGAATTGTCCACAGTGTTCAGGGATGTGCAGGTTGGGTGGGTTATCCAGGCTGAATTGTCCATAGTGTTCAGGGATATACAGGTTCGGTGGATTATCCAGGCTGAATTGCCCATAGTGTTCAGGGATATACAGGTTCGATGGATTATCCAGGCTGAATTGCCCATAGTGTTCAGGGATGTACAGGTTCGGTGGATTGGCCATGGGATATGCAATGTTACAGGGGTAGGGTAGGAGGCTCTGAGGGTCAGTGTGGATGTGATGGGCCGATTGGATTATCTGATAATTCTACTCGTTTTAAACTGGCTTTAGAAAAGAATAGACCAAATGTAAAAGTTAATGTTCTAATTTGGACAAAGGCCAATTGTAATGGCATGAGGCAAGAACTTTCAAAATTAGTTTGCGGGAGTCTATTCCCAGGTAAAAGGACGGCTGGAAAATGGGAACATAAGAACAAAAGGAAGAGGAGCAGGAGTAGGCCATCTGGCCCCTCAAGCCTGCTCTGCCATTCAAAAAGGTCAGGGCTGATCTTTTCATGGCCTCAGCTCCACCTTCCTGCTGTCTCACCATCACCCTTAATTCCTTTCCTGTTCACAAATCTACCTTTTGCCTTAAAGACATTCAAGATGAAAGCCCAACTGCTTCACTCAGCAGGGAATTCCACGGACTCACAACCCTTTAACTGAAGAAGTTCCTCCTGAATTCAGTCCTAAATCTGCTCCCCCTTATTTTAATGCTATGCCCTCGAGTTTCACCCACCCCCAGTGGAAATAACCTCCCTGCTTCTATCTTATCTATTCTTTTCATAATTTTATTTTTCCTATCCAACCTCCAATACTTCTAAATTCCAAAGAGTATAGTCCCAGACTACTCAATCTCTCCACATACACCAACCCTCTCAACTCCTGACTCAAACTAGTGACCCTCCTCTGCACCCCCTCCAGTGTCAGTACATCCTTCCTGACCAAACCTGTACACAGTACTCCTGGTGTGGCCTCCCCAGCACCCTGTACAGCTGCAGCATAACCATCCCTCCAGCAATGAAGGACAATATTCCCTTCACTGCCTTAATTACCTGCTGCATCTGCAAACCAACTTCCTGTGATTCATGCACAGGGACACCCAGCTCCCTCTGCACAGCAGCATGCTGCAAGTTTTCAATATTTTAATCATCCAGTTTGCTGTTAGTCTGACCAAAACGAATGGCCTCACGTTCCTCAACATTATACCCCATCTGCCAGACCCTTACCCACTCACTTAACCTTTCTGTATCCCTGTGCAGACTGACAGTGGTCTCCACACACATTGCTCTACCTCATCTTAATGTCAAATGTGAACTCTAGCATCGTACACTTGGTCCTCAACTCCAAAACATTTGTGTAAATGGTAAACAGTTGTAGTGCCAACACTAACCCAAACACTCATTTATCCCCATTCTTTATTTTTGTTCATTAACCAATCCTCTATCCATGCCAATGCATTACCCATAATGCTGTGCAGCCTTTACCTAGAGGGGTATAAGGGCAGTAGGAGTAGACTGGAGGTAAACCCGGAGGGCAAAAAGGGGGCATGAGATAGGTTTAGGAAATAAGTTTGAGGAGAATCCAAAGCAATTCTACAAATACACTTAGGACAAACGAGTAACCAGGCAGAGAATAGGTACCTGCAAAAATCATCAGTGCTGTCTGTGGAACCTCAGGAGGTGGGAGAGATTCTACATGAGATTCTTTTACTGAAAGAGGATGTGGCAGCTTTTATGTTTGGAGAAATAAGTAGTGATAACTTGACAAGTAAAAAGTGAGGTCTGCAGATGCTGGAGATCAGAGCTGAAAATGTGTTGCTGGTTAAAGCACAGCAGGTTAGGCAGCATCCAAGGAACAGGAAATTCGACGTTTCCGGCCAGAGCCCTTCAGCACGTCGAATTTCCTGTTCCTTGGATGCTGCCTAACCTGCTGTGCTTTAACCAGCAACACATAACTTGACAAGTGTCCATATTAGAGCAGATGGAGTATTGGATGTCTTAAAATGCATAAAGGTGGATATATCACTGGGACGTGCTTAGGTGTAACCCAGAACTTTGTGGGAATCTAGGGAAGTGTTTGATGGACCCTTCGCTGAGATATTTGTGATATTGATAGTCACAGGTGAGGTGCTGGAAGATGGGCTCCATTATTTAAGAAAGGTGGGAAGGAAAGGCCACTTCCCACTGATTAGGGAGAGGTAGCATGGCTTTGTGCATGGAAGTCACGAACTTGAACTTCAGTAAGACACAAACTTCTACATAACAGACTGGTTAGCAAGTTCGACACTGTAGAATACAGGGAGAACTAGCTATTAGGATACAGAATTGTTTAGAAGGTCATAGAGTCATAGAGATGCATAACATGGAAACAGACCCTTCAGTCTATTCCGTCCATGCCAACCATTTACCCCAGTCCAATCTAGTCCAACCTGCCAGCACCCAACCCATATCCATCCAAACCTCCCTATTGACATTCCCATCGAGATGGATTTTCAATGTTACAATTGTACCAGTCACCACCACATCTTCTGATAGCTCATTCCATACACGCAGCACCCTCTGCATGAAAATGTTGCCCCTCAGGTCTCTTTCATATCTTTCCCCTCTCACCCTAAGCCTGTGCCATCCAGTTCTGGAATTTCCCCACCCGAGAGAAAAGATTAGGTTAGATTACTTACAGTGTGGAAACAGGCCATTCAGCCCAACAAGTCCACACCGACCCTTTGAAGGCCAACCCACCCCCCTACATTTACCCCTTCACCTAACACTGTGGGCAATTTAGCATGGCCAATTCACCTAACCTGCATATTTTTGAACTGTGGGAGGAAACTGGAGCACCCGGAGGAAACCCACGCAGACAGAGGGAGAATGTGCAAACTCCACACAGACAATTGCCTGAGGCAGGAATTGAACCCGGATCACTGGCACTGTGAAAGGGGGGGTGGGGGTGGGGGGGTGGTGGGAGCGGACTCAGTGAGTGTGAAGGGACAGGGAGAGACAGTGGAGACTGGGAGAGAGGTGGAGTTAGTGTGGATTGGGAGGGTTGATAAACACTGTTTCAGTCTGCTAGACCGGGAATAGGTACTCCGGGTAAATTAAAACCAAAAGAACTGCGGATGCTGTAAATCACACCCAACAACCAGAAGGTACTGGAAAAACTCAGCAAATCTGACAGCATCTGTGAAGAGAAATCAGTTCACATTTTGGATCCGGTGACCCTACCTGATGTTAATGAGAAAAACATGTCGGTTTATATGTAGAAGGTAGGGGTTAGAGAGTAAATGATAGGTGGGGATAAATTCCAAAGAGAGAGATAGGAGCAGTTGGACAAAGGAGTGGATAACAATCTGGCTGGGGGAGGGTGAATAGCTGTTTATGGCGACTGTTAGTGGCTAACCATAGGTACTGTGTAATGGCAGGCTATGTAATAATACCTCTGGGACACCCGGACCAACCAACCCAACCACCCCGTGGCTCAACACTTCAACTCCCCCTCCCATTCCACCAAGGACATGCAGGTGCTTGGACTCCTTCAATGCCAGACCATAGCAACACGACGGCTGGAGGAAGAGCGCCTTATCTTCCGCCTAGGAACCCTCCAACCACAAGGGTTGAACTCATATTTCTCCAGTTTCCTCATTTCCCCTCCCCCTACCTTGTCTCAGTCCCAACTCTCGAACTCAGCACCACCTTCCTAACCTGCAATCTTCTTCCTGACCTCTCTGCCCCCACCTCCACTCCAGTCTATCACCCTCACCTTGACCTCCTTCCACCTATCGCATTTTCAATGCCCCTCCCCCAAGTCCTTCCTCCCTACCTTTTATCTTAGCCTGCTTGGCAAACCTTCCTCATTCCTGAAGAAGGGCTCATGCCCGAAACGTCGATTATCCTGCTCCTTGGATGCTGCCTGACCTGCTGCGCTTTTCCAGCAACACATTTTCAGCTCTGATCTCCAGCATCTGCAGTCCTCACTTTCTCCTACATAATAACAAGGCCTGGTATGTGGGGTAGGGGGCAAAGAAACTAGGACGTGGGAGCATTCAGGACATAAAATTATTGAATTCGATGTTGAAGCCAGAGGATTGCAGGGTCCCCGAGTGGGAGATGAGGTGTTGTTTTTCTAGCTTGCTTTAAATTGTGGCGCTGGAAAAGCACAGCAGGTCAGGCAGCATCCAAAGAACAGGAGAATCGACGTATTGGGCATATAAGCACTTCATCAGAAATATGGGTTTTGGGGGAAGAGGGCTGAGAGATAAATAGGGAGGGGTGTGTGCGGTTGGGGAAGGGAGTTAGGAAGGCAACAGGTAGATGTAGATGGAGGGGTAGTGGTGAGGGGATATAGTGGATAATTGGAAAGGAAGATGGACAGGTGGGACAATTCAAGAGGCCAGTGCCGAGTTGGAGGGTTGAATCTGGGATAAGGTGGGTGAGGGGAGATGAGGAAACATTGATGCCGTGTGGTTGAAAGGTCCCAAGGTGGAAGATGAGGTGTTGTTCCTCCAGGCCTCGGGTGGCTCAAATTTTGGGGGTGGAGGACATCTGAGACTTGCATGTCCTTGACAGCGTGGTGGCGGGTGTGGGTAGCTGATGTGGTCAGCCACAGGGCGGTGGATTTGGTTGGTGCATGTGTCCCAGAAATGTTCCCTGAAATATTCCACAAGTTAGCGTCCTGACTCCCCAGTGTAGAGGAGACCACATAGAGAGCAACGGACACAATAGATGAGGTGTTTGGATGGGCAGGGAAATCTCTGTTGGATGTGGGAGGATCCTGTGGTGCCTTGGAAGGAGGTGAGGAGAAGGTGTGGGCACTTCTTGCAGTGGCAAGCGAAGGTGCCAGGAGTGGAGGATGGGTTGGTGGGGAGCATGGATCTAATGAGGGAGTCTCAGAGAGAATGGTCTCTGTGGAATGCTGAAAAGGGTGAGGAGGGAAATATATCTCTGGTGGGGTGTGATTGTAGGTGGTGGAAATGTGGAGGATGATGTGTTGTATCTGGGTGGAAGGTAAGGACCAGGGGGATTCCATCCTTGTTGCAGTTGGAGGTGTTGGGGTTCAAGAGCAGAGATGCAGGAAGTGGAGGAGATACACTGGATGGTATTGATGACCATATGGGAGGGGAAATTGCAGTCCTTGAAATTGGAGGCCATTTGGTATGTTCTGGAGTGTTCTGCCAGCTTGCATCAAGCTTCACTGGAACACTGCAGTAAGCATGAGACAGAGATGTTGGCCAGGGAACAGGCTCGTGAGTTAAAGTGGCGAGCAACTGGAAGCTCATGATCTTTTTTGCAGCAGAACGTAGATCATCAGCCACCATTTCCAGCACCTCCACTGAGATGCTGCCAGACACAGGTTCCTGTCCCCTCCATTAACAGCTATGCACCGTCCCAGCCAGATCATTACCCACTCCTTTGTCTTTCCAAATGTTCCTGTCTCTCTTTGGGCTCTGTCCCCACCTATTATTTACTCTTTAACCCCTATCTCCTGCAGTCCAAAGATGTGCAGGTTAGGTGAATTGGCCCAGCTAAATTTCCCAAAATTGTTAAGGGATGTGCATTAGTCCGGGGAAATGGGTCTGTGTGGGATAAACTTCAGAGGGTGGGTGTGGAATTGATGGGCCGAAGGGCAGTTTCCACATTCATTCTGCCATGGTGTCTAAGGAAATAAAAGGTATACAAATTGGCAAAGACCAGCGAGAAACCAGGAGATTAGAAAAACGTAAAAGATCAACGGAAGGATGGATGGGATTGGGGGGAAAAAGTGATGAGTAGCTATCCACAGGGCCGGAATATCAGGTTACACTGCTAGCGGGGAAATTATTATATGGGGAACATACGGCCTCTAATTGTTGAAGCACTTTACTGTTACCATAGAGATAATCCTGATAAAGCTAAAAATCACAGCACACTCCGAAAGCTTGAACTTCCAAATAAGCCTGTTGGATTACAAACTAATGATGTGTGGTTTTCAGGCTGGAGGTCTGTGACCAGTGCAATGCCACAAGGATCGGTGCTGGATCCACTACTTTTCCTCATTGATATCAATGATTTGGACGTGAACATAAGTTAGTAAGTTTGTACATGACACCAAAATTGGAGGTGTAGTGGACAGTGAAAAAGATTACCTCAGAGTACAACTGGATCTTGATCAGATGGGTGAATGGGCTGAGGTGTGGCAGATGGAGTTCATTGAAAGGAGAGTCACAGTTCGATAGGTTAGTGAAGAAGGCAGTCATTCTGCTTTCCTTTATTTGATGGTATTCCAAAATTGGCTGAGCCAATAAACTGAACAACCAAAACATGATCTCCCAGCTGCTATACTCAGTGCACTGCTCAATTACAGCTAGCATACCAAACACCACCTTGACTGACCTGTCTACCTTCAACCATACTTTCAAGGAACTATCAATCCACACTCGAAGGTCTACTTGTCTGTCAACACTTCCCAGGAACTTGCCATTATGAGGTTGAGTCCTATCCTGGTAACATCTTTCCGAAATCATGAAGAATACAATTGAATGCAGTATTCTAAGGTTGGCCTCACCAATGCCCTGTACAGCTACATGACCTCCTAACTCCTGTACTCAATGACAGAATCCCTACAGCATTGAAAGAGGCCATTCAGCCCATGAGATCTTACCAACCTTTGAACAGCTTCCATGTAACCATGCATTTCCCACAGCTAACCCACCTAACGCACACATCTTTGGATTGTGGGAGGAAACCAGAGCACCCAGAGGAAGCCCACACAGACACACACAGGGCGAGTGTGCAAACACCACACAGAGACTGGAATCGAACCAGAGTCCCTTTACTGAACAGTGCACTGACCAATAAAGTCAGTGTCCCAAATACCACGTTCAACATCTGATCTCCCCGAAACTATGCAGTTGTTCTGAGCCCTTCAGAGGGATTGCAGGGAACGGGGAGAAAACAGGAACAGGGTTGAGGTATAGATCTATAAAATAACTCTCCATCCCGCCTCTCCCACTCTGTTGCCCCCGTCTGCTCCCCCCCACCATGTTCCCCATAGCCCCCCCTCACTGTCTGCCTCCTCAGACCACCTGCCCCCCTCTGTCCCCTTGCCCCCTCTGTCTGCCCCGTCCAGCCTCTCTGTCCGCCCCGTCCAGCCTCTCTGTCCATCTCCTCACTCTACTCCCATGTCCCCCCTCACCCCCCGTTCCCCACCCTCCTTGTCCCCTAGTTCTGAACTCCCCACCACAGGAAAAGACCTTGTCTATTTCCCCTATCCATGCCCCTCCTGATTTTATAAATCTCTATAAGGTCATCCATCAGCCTCTGATGCTCCGGGGAAAACAGCCTATTCAGCCTCTTCCTGTTACCAACCCTGGTAATATCCTCACAATTATTTTCTGACCCCTTTCCATTTGGAGAATATTGTTTTGTTAGGAGACCAGAGTTGCATGGAACATTCCAAAAGTTGCCTAACCAATGTCCTGTGCAGCTGCAATATGACCTCCCGATCCCTACGCTCAACTCTCTGACCAATAAAGGAAAGCATACCAAAACCAAAACAACTGCAGATGCTGTAAACCATTAAAAAAAAGAAGTTTCTGGAAAAGCTTGGCAGATATGTAGCATCTGTGAAGAGAAATTTGAGTTAACGTCTCTGAGAAAGGGTGACCGGACCCGAAACATTAGCTGATTTTTCTTGACAGATGCTGCATGGCCTGCTGAGCATTTCCAACAACATCTGGGCAAGTTTAAAGGGAGTTGTGTCAGGCAGGTTTCTTGTGCAGAAGGTGGTAAGTGATTACAACATACTCTCCTGGGAGAAGGTGAAAGCAGAAACAATCACAACGTTCAAGAGTCATTTGGGCAGACACATAAGCAGGCAAGGGTTGACAGGGATATGGATCATATACAGGCAGATGGAATTAGTTTGGAATAGCATTATGATCCACACAGACATAGTAGGCCAATTATTCGGGTGCTGTCCTGTTGTTTTCCGTGGCTAGAATTTTTTTTTGGAAGAAGTAACAAAGAGGATTGATGAGGGCAGAGCGGACATGATCGACATGGACTTCAGTAAGGCGTTCGGCAAGGTTCCCCATGGGAGATGGTTAACAAGGTTATAGAATACAGGGAGAACTAGTCATTTGGATACAGAACTGACTCAAAGGTAGAAAGCAGAGGGTGGTGGTGGAGGGTCGCTTTTCAGACTGCAGGCCTGGAGTGTCACAAGGATCAGTGCTGGGTCCACTCCTTCTCGTCATTTATATAAGCGATTGGGATGTGAACATAGGAGGTGTTAGTAATTTTGCACATGACACCAAAATTGGAATTGTAGTGGACAGTGAAAAAGCTGACCTCAGAATACAATGGGACATTAATCTGATAGGCAAATAGCCTGAGGAGTGGCAGATGGAGTTTAGTTTAGAAAAATGTGTGGTGCTGCATTTTGGAAACGCAAATCTTTGCAGGTCTTAATGGTAAGGTCCACGGGAGAATTGTTGAACAAATAGACCTTGGAGTGCAGGTTCATAGCTCCTTGAAAGTGGAGTCACAGGTAGATAGGATAGTGAAGAGGACTTTTAATATGCTTTCCTTGAATGGTCAGAGCATTGAGTATAGGAGTTGGGAGATCATATTGAGACTGCAAAGGACATTAGTTAGACCACATTTGGAATATTCCGTGCAATTCTGGTCTCCTTCCTATCAAAACAATATTGTGAAACTTGAAAGGCGTCAGAAAACGATTACACGGATGTTACCAGGATTGGAGTATTTGAGATATAGGGAGAGGTTGAATAGGCTGTTTTCCCTGGAGCGTCAGAGGCTGAGGGGTGACCTTTTAGGAGGTTTATAAAATCAGGAGGGGCAGGGATAGGGTTAATAGACAAGGTCCTTTCCCTGCAATGTTGGGGTCGGGGGGGGAAGAGTAGGGAGGGGAAGACAGTTATTTTCTACATCTACAACTCAACCGTGTTTTCTCCCCGTGTTTGGGAAGGGGATGGCCACTGAGGACTCCTGCACTCCCTTCCTGAGCCTTTTGCTTGATCTGACGGTGACCCATTCCCTTTCTGCCTGTGTAACCCTCACCTGCAGTGTGACTAACTCACTAAACATGCTGTCCAAAACATTCTCAGGATTGCAGATGCTCCAGTGAGTCCACTCACAGCTCCAGGTCTGAAAAGCAGTTTCCCAGTAACACTTCCTGCACAGAGAGCCGTCAGGGAGACTGGAAGTGCCCCTTATTTCCCACATTGTACAAGAGGAGCACAGCACAGTCTGAGGGCTCCTGTCCAACATCTCCCTAGATTCATCCAGTTACTCCCAGAGTGGAGCTAAACCCTCCCAGTCCACGTTTCACCCGGTTTCTGCTGCAACGTTCCCCTTTTCCGTTTCCTCCTCCTGCAAACACCAAGGGTCCAGTGACCCTTCCTCAGAACCGATGACAGCTGGGAAATTAGAATCCCGACAGTGTGGAAACTGGCCCTTCGGCCCATCAATTCCACACCCACCCTCTGAAGTTTATCCCACACAGACCCATTTCCCCGGAGTAATGCACATCCCTGAATTTGGGAAATTTAGCTGGGCCAATTCACCGAACCTGCACATCTTTGGACTGCAGGAGATAGGGGTTAAAGAGTAAATAATAGGTGGGGACAGAGCCCAAAGAGAGACAGGAACATTTGGAAAGACAAAGGAGTGGATAATGATCTGGCTGGGAGGGTGCATAGCTGTTAATGGAGGGGACAGGAACCTGTGTCTGGCAGCATCTCAGTGGAGGTGCTGGAAATGGTGGCTGATGATCTACGTTCTGCTGCAAAAAAGACCATGAGCTTCAAGTTGCTCGCCACTTTAACTCACGAGCCTGTTCCCTGGCCAACATCTCTGTCTCATGCTTACTGCAGTGTTCCAGTGAAGCTTGATGCAAGCTGGCAGAACACTCCAGAACATACCAAATGGCCTCCAATTTCAAGGACTGCAATTTCCCCTCCCATATGGTCATCAATACCATCCAGTGTATCTCCTCCACTTCCTGCATCTCTGCTCTTGAACCCCAACACCTCCAACTGCAACAAGGATGGAATCCCCCTGGTCCTTACCTTCCACCCAGATACAACACATCATCCTCCACATTTCCACCACCTACAATCACACCCCACCAGAGATATATTTCCCTCCTCACCCTTTTCAGCATTCCACAGATACCATTCTCTCTGAGACTCTCTCATTAGATCGAGGCTCCCCACCAACCCATCCTCCACTCCCAGCACCTTCGCTTGCCACTGCAAGAAGTGCCCACACCTTCCCTTCACCTCCTTCCAAGGCACCACAGGATCCTCCCACATCCAACAGAGATTTCCCTGCCCATCCAAACACCTCATATATTGTGTCCGTTGCTCTCTATGTGGTCTCCTCTACACTGGGGAGTTAGGACGCCACCTTGTGGAATATTTCAGGGAACATTTCTGGGACACATGCACCAACCAAATCCACCGCCCTGTGGCTGACCACATCAGCTACCCACACCCGCCACCACGCTGTCAAGGACATGCAAGTCTCAGATGTCCTCCATCCCCAAATTTGAGCCACCCGAGGCCTGGAGGAACAACACCTCATCTTCCACCTTGGGACCTTTCAACCACACGGCATCAATGTTTCCTCGTCTCCCCTCACCCACCTTATCCCAGATTCAACCCTCCAACTCTGCACTAGCCTCTTGAATTGTCCCACCTGTCCATCTTCCTTTCCAAATATCCACTATATCCCCTCACCACTACCCCTCCATCTACATCTACCTGTTGCCTTCCTAACTCCTTTCCCCCAATCGCACACACCCCTCCCTATTTATCTCTCAGCCCTCTCTTCCCCCACCACCCATATTTCTGATGAAGTGCTTATATGCCCAATACGTCGATTCTCCTGTTCTTTGGATGCTGCCTGACCTGCTGTGCTTTTCCAGCACCACAATTTAAAGCAAGCTAGAAAAACAACACCTCATCTCCCACTCGGGGACCCTGCAATCCTCTGGCTTCAACATCGAATTCAATAATTTTCTGTCCTGAACCCTCCCACGTCCTAGTTTCTTTGCCCCCTACCCCACATACCAGGCCTTGTTATTATGTAGGAGAAAGTGAGGACTGCAGATGCTGGAGATCAGAGCTGAAAATGTGTTGCTGGAAAAGCGCAGCAGGTCAGGCAGCATCCAAGGAGCAGGATAATCGACGTTTCGGGCATGAGCCCTTCTTCAGGAATGAGGAAGGTTTGCCAAGCAGGCTAAGATAAAAGGTAGGGAGGAAGGACTTGGGGGAGGGGCGTTGAAAATGCAACCACGGGGTGGTTGGGTTGGTTGGTCCGGGTGTCCCAGAGGTATTATTACATAGCCTGCCATTACACAGTACCTATGGTTAGCCACTAACAGTCGCCATAAACAGCTATTCACCCCCCCCCCCCCCAGCCAGATTGTTATCCACTCCTTTGTCCAACTGCTCCTATCTCTCTCTTTGGAATTTATCCCCACCTATCATTTACTCTCTAACCCCTACCTTCTACATATAAACCGACATTTTTTTCTCAGTAACATCAGGTAGGGTCACCGGATCCAAAATGTGAACTGATTTCTCTTCACAGATGCTGTCAGATTTGCTGAGTTTTTCCAGTACCTTCTGGTTGTTGGGTGTGATTGACAGCATCCGCAGTTCTTTTGGTTTTAATTTACCCGGAGTACCTATTCCCGGTCTAGCAGACTGAAACAGTGTTTATCAACCCTTCCAATCCACACTAACTCCACCTCTCTCCCAGTCTCTGCTGTCTCTCCCTGTCCCTTCACACTCACTGAGTCCCCTCCCACCCCCCCCACCCCCCCTTTCACAGTGCCAGTGATCCGGGTTCAATTCCTGCCTCAGGCAATTGTCTGTGTGGAGTTTGCACATTCTCCCTCTGTCTGCGTGGGTTTCCTCCGGGTGCTCCAGTTTCCTCCCACAGTTCAAAAATATGCAGGTTAGGTGAATTGGCCATGTTAAATTGCCCACAGTGTTAGGTGAAGGGGTAAATGTAGGGGGGTGGGTTGTTCTTCAAAGGGTCGGTGTGGACTTGTTGGGCTGAATGGCCTGTTTCCACACTGTAAGTAATCTAACCTAATCTTTTCTCTCGGGTGGGGAAATTCCAGAACTAGATGGCACAGGCTTAGGGTGAGAGGGGAAAGATATGAAAGAGACCTGAGGGGCAACATTTTCATGCAGAGGGTGCAGCATGTATGGAATGAGCTATCAGAAGATGTGGTGGAGACTGGTACACTTGCAACATTGAAAATCCATCTGGATGGGTATGTCAATAGGGAGGTTTGGAAGGATATGGGCTGGGTGCTGGCAGGTTGAACTAGATTGGGCTGGGGTAGGTGGTTGGCATGGACGGAATGGACTGAAGGGTCTGTTTCCATATTATGCATCTCTATGACTCTATGACCTTCTAAACAATTCTGTATCCTAATAGCTAGTTCTCCCTGTATTCTACAGTGTCGAACTTGCTAACCAGTCTGTTATGTAGAAGTTTGTCTTACTGAAGTTCAAGTTCATGACTTCCATGCACAAAGCCATGCTACCTCTCCCTAATCAGTGGGAAGTGGCCTTTCCTTCCCACCTTTCTCAAATAATGGAGCTCATCTTCCAGCACCTCACCTGTGACTATCAATATCACAAATATCTCAGCGAAGGGTCCATCAAACACTTCCCTAGATTCCCACAAAGTTCTGGGTTACACCTGAGCACGTCCCAGTGATATATCCACCTTTATGCATTTTAAGACATCCAGTACTCCATCCGCTCTAATATGGACACTTGTCAAGTTATGTGTTGCTGGTTAAAGCACAGCAGGTTAGGCAGCATCCAAGGAACAGGAAATTCGACGTGATGAAGGGCTCTGGCCGGAAAGGTCGAATTTCCTGTTCCTTGGATGCTGCCTAACCTGCTGTGCTTTAACCAGCAACACATTTTCAGCTCTGATCTCCAGCATCTGCAGACCTCACTTTTTACTTGTCAAGTTATCACTACTTATTTCTCCAAACATAAAAGCTGCCACATCCTCTTTCAGTGAAAGAATCTCATGTAGAATCTCTCCCACCTCCTGAGGTTCCACAGACAGCACTGATGATTTTTGCAGGTACCTATTCTCTGCCTGGTTACTCGTTTGTCCTAAGTGTATTTGTAGAATTGCTTTGGATTCTCCTCAAACCTATTTCCTAAACCTATCTCATGCCCCCTTTTTGCCCTCCGGGTTTACCTCCAGTCTACTCCTACTGCCCTTATACCCCTCTAGGGAGTCACACAAACCCAGCTGTCTGTACCTGCCATATGCCTCCTTCATTTTCTTGACCAGGCCCTCAATTCCTCTCGACAGGCAGCATTCTCTACACCGACCAGCCTTGGCGTTAACAGGAACATACTGTCTATGTACTCTCATTGTCGCAGACCTATGGAGGCAATGGCAGATGAGGACAGAGAAGCAATCATTCTCAGTACAGACCTAATATTGTGAAAGGTAACAGCCTAAAGGTAGATGGGTCTCCTGGCCCTGATGGAATGCATCCCAGGGATTAAAAGAGATGGCGGGGTTCGGGGGGGGGGGGGGAACACAAAAAGCGCACTGAACAAGGGGGAACAAGTGGATGTGGTGCATCTGGATTTCCAGAAGGTATTCAACAAGTTGCCAAACAAAAGGCTGCTGTATAAGGTAAAGGCTGCACAGCATTATGGGTATTGCATTAGCATGGATAGAGGATTGGTTAATGAACAAAAATAAAGAATGGGGATAAATGTGTGTTTGCGTTAGTGTTGGCACTACAACTGTTTACCATTTACACAAATGTTTTGGAGTTGAGGACCAAGTGTACGATGACAGAGTTCACATTTGACATTAATATGAGGTAGAGCAATGTGTGTGGAGACCACTGTCAGTCTGCACAGGGATACAGAAAGGTTAAGTGAGTGGGTAAGGGTCTGGCAGATGGGGTATAATGTTGAGGAACGTGAGGCCATTCATTTTGGTCAGACTAACAGCAAACTGGATGATTAAAATATTGAAAACTTGCAGCATGCTGCTGTGCAGAGGGAGCTGGGTGTCCTTGTGCATTGATCACAGGAAGTTGGTTTGCAGGGGCAGCAGGTAATTAAGGCAATGAAGGGAATATTGTCCTTCATTGCTAGAGGGATGGTTATGCTGCAGCTGGACAGGGTGCTGGGGAGGCCACATCGGGAGTACTGTGTACAGGTTTGGTCTCCATACTTCAGGAAGGATGTACTGACACTGGAGGGGGTGCAGAGGAGGGTCAATAGTTTGAGTCAGGAGTTGAGAGGGTTGGTGTATGTGGAGAGATTGAGTTGACTGGGACTATACTCTTTGGAATTTAGAAGAATGGGAGGTTGGAACGGAAAAATAAAATTATGAGAAGAATAGATAAGATAGAAGCAGGGAGGTTATTTCCACTGGGGATGGGTGAAACTAGAGGGCATAGCATCAAAATAAGGGGGAGCAGATTTAGGACTGAATTCAGGAGGAACTTCTTCAGCTAAAGGGTTGTGATTCTGTGGAATTCCCTGCTGAGTGAAGCAGTTGGGCTTTCAGCTTGAATGTCTTTAAGGCAAAAGGTAGATTTGTGAACAAGAAAGGAATTAAGGGTGATGGTGAGACAGCAGGAAGGTGGAGCTGAGGCCATGAAAAGATCAGCCCTGACCTTTTTGAATAGCAGAGCAGGCTTGAGGGGCCAGATGGCCTACTCCTGCTCCTCTTCCTTATGTTCTTATGTTCCCATTTTCCAGCCGTCCCTTTACCTGGGAATAGCCTCCCGCAAACAAATTTTGAAAATTCTTGCCTCATGCCATTACAATTGGCCTTTGTCCAAATTAGAACATTAACTTTTACATTTGGTCTATTCTTTTCTAAAGCCAGTTTAAAACGAGTAGAATTATCAGATAATCCAATCGGCCCATCACATCCACACTGACCCTCAGAGCCTCCTACCCTACCCCTGTAACATTGCATATCCCATGGCTAATCCACCCAACCTATACATCCCTGAACACTATGGGCAATTCAGCCTGGATAATCCACCCAACCAGCACATCCCTGAACACAATGGATAATTCAACCTGGATAATCCACCCAACCTGCACATCCCTGAACACAATGGACAATTCAGCCTGGATAATCCACCCAACCTGCACATCCCTGAACACAATGGACAATTCAGCCTGGATAATCCACCCAACCTGCACATCCCTGAACACAATGGACAATTCAGCCTGGATAACCCACCCAACCTGCACATCCCTGAACACTACGGACAATTCAACCTGAATAATCCACCCAACCTGCACATCCTGAACACTATGGGCAATTCAGCCTGGATAATCCACCCAACCTGCACATCCCTGAACACTATGAGCAATTCAGCCTGGATAATCCACCCAACCTGCACATCCCTGAACACTATGGGCAATTCAGCCTGGATAATCCACCCAACCTACACATTCCTGAACACTGTGGGCAATTCAGCCTGGATAATCCACCCAACCTACACATCCCTGAACACTATGGACAATTCAGCCTGGATAATCCACCCAACCTGCACATCTTTGGAAACCAGAGCACCTGGACGAAACCCACACAGACAACCCCAATAAAGTGATCATCCCTCTCTTATCTCCGTTCCATCCAAATAACTTCACTGGGCGTACTCCCAGGAATATCCTTCTGGAAGCACAACCATAATGCTATCCCTAATCAAAAACTCCACTCCTCCTTCTCCTCTCTTGTCCCCCGTTCTATCCTTCATACACCATCTATACCATAGAACACTAAGCTGCCAGTTCCTATCCATCCCTGAGCCACATTTCTGTAATACCCATGATATCCCAGTCCCATGTTCAAAACCATACCCTGAGCTCATCTGCCTTCCCTGTCAGGCCTCTTCCATTGACGTCAATGCAATGTCACTGCTCAGTCCCACCTCGTTCTGTGCCTTGTACCTGACTGCTTGACTTCTGAACTGTACCAGCCTCAGATTTACCTCTTTTCTCACTATCTATTTGGGTTTACCCCTGACTCCCTCACTGGTTTAATGCTTCCCAAGTATCACTAGCAAGTCTCCCTGCCTAGATATTAGACACCTTCCAATTCAGGGACAATCCATCCTTATGCAGTTCAACTCTACCCCAGAGGAGATTACAATGATCCAAAAATGTGAATCCTTCTCCCCTGCACCGGCTTGTTAGCCACTCATCCAGCACCACCTCCTCTGTAATATGGACATTTTTCAAGATGTCACCATCTATTTCCCCACAATCCCTATCACCCATGTCCTTCTCCACAGTAAACACGATTGCAAAATACTCGTTTAGTATCTCCCCCGTCGTCTGCAGCTCCACAGATAGGCTGCCTTGCTGATCTTTGATTGACTGTATTCTCTCTCTGGATGGTCTTTTGTTCTGAACATAATTATAAAAGCCCTTTGGCTTATCCTTAACCCTACTTGACAAAGCTATCTCCTGCCCCTTTTTTGCCCTCCTGATTTCCCTCTTAAGTATACTCCTACTGCCTTTATACTCAAAGACTTTATTGGATTTTTGGATAGGAATAAATGCAAAATATTACATCTTGATAAAACAAACGAGGGCAGGACTTACACTAATTAAAAGTAGGGCCTAGTGTAGTGATATGGAACAAAGAGACCGAGGGGTTCAGTCTTTTGAAGCCTGTGTCACGTGTAGACAGGATGATTCAGAAGGTGGTTAGCACACTGACCTTCATTGTTCAGACCTTTGAGTAGAGGGAGTTGCTTTGTTGAGGTTGTACAGGATGTTAGTGAGGCCTCTTCTGGAATACTGTGCCCAGTTCTGGTTGTGCTGTTATAGGAAGGCTATTATTAAATTGGAGTAGATTCGGAAGAGATTTACCAGGATGGTGATGGGAATGGAAGGATTGTGTAATAAGGAGAGGCTGAGACATTTTGCACTGCAGCCTAGGAAGTTCAGGGGTGACCTTATTATAAATTCATCAAGAGTATGGATAAGGTGAATGGCCGGGGGAGAAGGGAATTCAAGACTCGGGTGCATACATTTTGAGAAGAGATGAGAAAGGTTTGAAAAAGAGACATTAGGGATGTTTTAATTTTTATCCATATGGAATAAACTTCCAGAAGAAGTGGTAGCTGTGAATACAATTATAGTATTTAAAAGACATTTGGATAAGTACATTAATAGGAAATACTTGGATGAATGTGGACCAAGCAGAGGCAGGTGCGATTAGTTCAGTTTGGAATTATGGCCGACATGGATTGGTTAGACCACAGGGTCTGTTTCCTCGCTATCTCTGTGAATGCCTCCATCCTCACAACTCTCCCAATCACTGTCACCTCATCCATCCTCACAACTCTTCCTTCTCTCTATAATTCCTCTGCAGCGTCAGAACACTCCCTATCTCTAATCTCCTCCAGTTTCTCAAACCTCTGCTATATGTGCCTTTCCTTAATTCCAGTGTTGAGGATACCCTCATTCACTCTGATTGGTTGGAGGACAAACTGGCATTGCCTGGTCCTCCAGTCTCACCCTCTGCCCCCTGTTGGCCTGCACTGACATCAATCACTGCACAGACCATTCTCTGCTTTTGCTGCTGTTCATCAGGTACGAGAGAGAGGGTTCATTCCTGTTTCTCCCAATGTCAGACATTAACAACAACTACCTGCATTGTATGGAGCTGTTCACATTGACAAATCTCCCTAAAGTGCTTCACGAATGATGGAAACATTGATTAAACAGAACTATTTTCAGATACAAATTAAAGGAGGACAGAGGGTTAGGGAGGATATTCCAGAGGAATGTGTCCTCGGCAGCTCCAATCGTGGACTGATGTAGGTGGGGAACAGCTTACAATGGAGACAGTTAGTGGCTAAACATAGGTTAACAATCCCATGCCCTAAGGCCCTATCCACACACCAGGCCTTGTTTGCACAGCCTGTCATTACAAATTACCTATGGTTAGCCCTAACAGTCCCAATTAACAGCTATTCACCCTCCCAGCCTGACAGTTATCATTTCCCTGGGGCAGGCTACTTCGATGTCACCTTCAGGAGCTCCTGAAGGTCTTCAAGGAAAAGGAGGGGGAGCCGTTGTTCTCCATCTTGTCGGCGGTCTTGCTGTGTGTGCTTCCTGCACAGAGGAGTTGGGTTGTTACGATCCACATGTACAACCCCCATGTTCCAGCAACTGATGTCCTGATGTTCCTGAGGAGATATGTGCAGGTTGAGGGAGAAAGCACTGACGTGGTTGATCCTTTCGGGATCTGGACCAACAAACAACAGGTCAAGGTAACCCTGAGGGTTGATGCCAGTGGGAACATCCCCCACCCACCGTCCAGCTTTGCTATCAGAGGGAGCAGAGAGTACCTGACTTATGAAGGGCAGCCGAAAGTGTGCCGAACCTGCGGAAGGTCAGGCCACATGGCGGCGGACTGCAGGGTCACGATCTGTCGGAACCGCAAGAAGGAGGGCCACCCGACCAAAGAATGCAAGGAGGCAAAAAAGCTGCAATCTGTGCGGGGAGGCGGGCCACGTGTACAAGTCCTGCCCAAGACGTGGGGCCGCCACCTCCGCGCAGATGGCCGGGGGGTGGGCCACAAACCAGCAAGGGAACGGTGTCTGGGGGCACGCAAAAAGAAGGACAGGCCGGAGCAGAGCAGACGCCAGCTACTGGAGAGGGACAGCTGCTGAGCAAAGCTCCGACAGGACGGGCGGAGGAGGAGGAGAAGGGAAAGAAGGAGGCAGAGGAATGGATCCTGGTGCAAAACAAGAGGAGGGAAACCCACCCGGCTGCCAAAACCTCCCAGAAAAAGGGGAAAAGGCAGCTGCATGGGGAAGACACGGACAGCTCTTCGGAGGACAGATGTAAGGAGGGTCGTCACCAAAAGAAGAGGCAGAGTGCTGCGGGGAGAAAGGACAGCAACAACTGCCAACCAAGGGACGAACCTCCTGAGGCAATGGGAAGCTACCACCCACCACCAGGTAAAAGCCAGGAGGGCCCCACCGCCACACAGCTCCAGGTCACTGGGAGCAGCGACCCTCTGATAGCCCTGCTGTCAGATATAAGGGCAGACAGCTTGGACCCTGGTCACAGCCCGATGACACCGGAGTGGAAAAATGGACCGAGTGAGGAGCAGGACAGCTACCTCAGCCCTGCGAGGGTCCAGCAGTTCGTGTTGTGCATGGGGATGCAGACAGCTACCCCAGAGGGGCAGGACCGGTGGCAATTGGACACGGGTAACCTCACAACTTGTTAAAAGAAATGGGGATTTAAATTGCCAGTATTAATGTGCACAGCATAAAATCTGCTGCGCGATGTGTTTCAATGCTGGCTTCCTGGCCAACGTCAAAGCCGACGTCCTGTTTCTGCAGGAGTGTGGGATACCGCACCTCAGCAGCTACAGGAGATGGTCGAGCTTGTGGGCCCATGGGCCGTCAGTTTGGTTGGGAGGCAACGATAACCACTCCTCAGGCCTGGGTATCCTGTCGTAGGGAAGCAACTTCACCATCTCCGAGGTTAAGGAGGTGGTGGGCGGGCGCCTCCTCGTTGCGGATGTTAAATACAGAAATGCTCCCGTGAGACTAATCAATGTGTACTCCCCAGCGGATAAGAGTGAACGGTTGGCCGTCCTGCAATAGCTTCCACTGTTGCTAGCTTCGTCCAGGCCGGTCATTCTGGCCGGAGACTTCAACTGGATCATTGATGCAGATGGACGATCCGGCGGGGACAGTAAACTGGATGCTATGTCCAGAGCCCTGATGGACACGGTAAACGATGCCAAGCTGCACGACATCTTCAGCGCCCCTGCAGACGGAGCGCAGCGTAAATACACCTGGTCACGGGCAGACGGGTCTATTCGCTCAAGGATAGATGATCTGTTTGTGTCCCGAACGCTCTCGGTCAGATCCACCGACGTCAAGCCGGTGTTCTTCTCTGACCACTGCCTCCTGCTGGCCGACTGTCACCTACAGGACGAGCAGCGGGCGGGTAAGGGAACGTGGAAACTGAGCACTAAGCTGTTGACCCCGGGAAACATCGAGGAGCTCAAGAGGGATTACGCAGGTTGGAGAACCGCGAAGCCCCTCTTTGAGTCTCCAGCGGACTGGTGGGAAACGGTAAAAGGGAACATCAAGAGGTTCTTCATCCTCAAAGGTGTTCAGGAGGTGAGGGAGATGTGGGGAAAACTGTCCCAGCTCCAGGAAAGTATGCAGAACCTGCTCCTGCTGCAGACGTTGGGGGTTGATGTCACGGAGGACCTCCAAGAGGTACGGTGGCACAGTGGTTAGCACTGCTGCCTCACAGCGCCTGAGACCTGGGTTCAATTCCCGACTCAGGCGACTGTGTGGAGTTTGCACGTTCTCCCCGTGTCTGCGTGGGTTTCGGCCGGGTGCTCCGGTTTCCTCCCACAGTCCAAAGATGTGTGGGTCAGGTGAATTGGCCATGCTAAATTGCCCGTAGTGTTAGGTAAGGGGTAAATGTAGGGGTATGGGTGGGTTGCGCTTCGGCGGGTTGGTGTGGACTTGTTGGGCCGAAGGGCCTGTTTCCACACTGTAAGTAATCTAATCTAATCTAATCAAACCTTGCTCTTTGCCTTGGAGGCCTCCAAGATAATCTTCCGGTCCAGAGTCCACTCCGTGGAGCAGGATGAGATGTGCTTATGTTTCTTCTTCCAGAAGGTGCACAAAGGGAGCTCCGTGCTCAGCAGCCTGAAGGAAGAAGATGGCGCGGTAACGTCATCTCAGGCTGACATCATGAAGATCAGCAAATCCTTCTATGCCAGTCTGTATGACT
This sequence comes from Hemiscyllium ocellatum, assembly GCF_020745735.1. Taxonomy (NCBI): domain Eukaryota; kingdom Metazoa; phylum Chordata; class Chondrichthyes; order Orectolobiformes; family Hemiscylliidae; genus Hemiscyllium; species Hemiscyllium ocellatum. The sequence goes on along the minus strand of NW_026867470.1, from coordinate 548,702 downwards.
CGAAGCCAACCGACAGCGCGGCCTCCCAGTCATTCCTGTCCTCTATCACAGAGGTCCTAGATGACGGAACATGAGAGAGGTTGGACCAGTCGCTATCTCTGGATGAGCAGACCAGGGCCCTCGAGTCCTTCGAAAAGAATGAAACTCCCAGAAGCGACAGCTTACCGGTCGAGATCTATTCTGCTCTTTGGGACTTGATTGGCCGGGACCTGCTGGAGGTGTATGTCAGTATGCTTCAAGCAGGTACCATGAGTGAATCCATGAGGAAAGGCATCATCACCCTCATCTACAAGCAGAAGTGGGAGGGGGAAGAAACTAGAAACTGGAGACCGATCTCACTGTTAAACACAGACTACAAAATCTTGTCAAAGGTCATCGCCAATTGGGTCAGGTCTGCTCTGGGATTGGTGATCCACCCTGACCAAACCTGTGCTGTACCGGGCAGGAAGATCTCTGAGAGTCTTGCACTCCTCAGGGATATGATCGCCTACGTGCAGGACAGGGGGCTGGACACCTGCCTTATCAGCCTGGACCAGGAGAAAGCCTTTGACAGGATATCGTATACATATATGAGGGATGTCCTCTCCAAAATGGGCTTTGGGGAGGGAATTGGATCAGACTGCTCTAAACCAACATGGTCAGTTCAGTCTCGATCAATGGGTGGGAATCAGATAGCTTCCCTGTAAAATCTGGAGTCAGGCAGGGTTGCCCCCTCTCACCTGCTTTGTTTGTGTGTTGCATAGAGCCATTTGCCGAATGCATCAGGAAGGATGCCTGAGAGGGGTGACTATTCCTGGCAGCGGAGGCCTACAGGTTAAGGCCTCCCTGTACATGGATGACGTCGCCGTTTTCTGCTCGGATCCGCTGTCCGTGCACAGACTCATGTGCATCTGTGTCCAGTTCGAACGGGCCTCGGGAGCCAAGGTAAACCGAGGCAAGATCGAGGCCATGCTCTTCGGGAACTGGGCCGACCAATCCTCTATCCCCTTCACCGTCAGGACTGACCACCTGAAGGTGCTGGGTATTTGGTTCGGGGGGGCTGGGGCGTGCGTCAAGACTTGGGAGGAGCGAATCAGGAAGATGAGACAGAAACTAGGCAGATGGGAGCAACGGTCGTTCTCCATCGTGGGAAAAAAACCTGGTCATCAGGTGTGAGGTACTCTCAGTATTGTTATATGTGGCACAGGTCTGGCCTATCCCCAGAACCTGTGCTGCTGCAGTCACCCGGGCCATCTTCCAGTTTATATGGCGTTCAAAGATGGACGGGGTCCGAAGGGACTCGCTGTACAAAGATCTGGGCAACGGGGGAAAAAATACACCCAATGCCACCCTCATCCCGATGGCCACCTTTGTGTGTGGCTGCATCAAGCTGTGCGTGGATCCCCGGTACACAAACACCAAGTGTCACTACGTACTGAGGTTCTACCTGTCCCAGGTGTTGCGAAGGATGGGCCTGGCCTCGCTGCCGTGGAACGCTCCAAGTAGTTGGACCGTTCCGTGCCACCTGTACTTCGTGGAGAAGTTTATGAAGAAAAACACCTTTGACCACAAGTCCACCAGGAAGTGGTCAGCACGTAGTGTCCTTGAGACTCTTCGAGAAAAGGAGAGGGCGATCCTATTGAGCAGTTCCCTGAGCAGACTGTCAAAGCTATTTGGCAGAATGCCTCATCGCCAGAACTTTCCAACAAGCACCAAGACATGGCTTGGCTGGTGGTGAGAAGGGCTCTGCCTGTGAGATCCTTTATGCACCCCCGGACTCTCTGCCGCACCGCACGCTGCCCTCGAAGCGGCTGCGGGGTGGACGAGACTGTCACACACCTCCTTCTGGAATGTGCCTGTGCAGAGGAAGTCTGGACAGGAATGCAGTGGTGTTTGTCGAGGTTCGTCCTGAGCAGTGCCGTGACGCAGGACTCCGTGCTCTACGGCCTGTTCTCCGGGACGCACACCGAGACGAACATCAACTGCGCATGGAGGATCATCAACTCGGTGAAGGACGCTCTCTGGGTGATCCGAAACCTGTTGATCTTCCAGCTGAAGGAGTTGACCCCGACTGAGTTTTGCAGACTGGCACATTCCAAGGTCCAGGACCACGTGTTGAGGGACGCGCTGAAGCTTGGGGCAGCTGCCGCCAAGGTGCGGTGGGGAAAGACCACTGTGTCACATCTGCCTGCCTAAGAAGAACAGGGGGCCCACGTAGTCATTTGGGCTCTGCTGGCACCTCAGCTCAAAATATAATCATACCGACCTGGAAATAGGAATGATTACTCTGTTTCGGTATGAAAAGAAATGGAATGTTTACCTATGTACGGTATGTCCCGTTGTATAGATCAAAGTATTTATGAGTAAAGTATATTTTTGAAATAAAAAAAATCCTTTATCCAACTGTTCTTCTCGCTCTATCCCCACCTACCCTTTACTCCTTCCATCCCCCCTCCCCACCCTACCTTCTGCATATAAACTGACTTTTTTCCCTCGGTAACGTCAGTTCTGAGGAAGGGTCACCGGATCTGAAACTTTAACTCTGGTTTCTCTTCACAGATGCTGTTAGGCCCGCTGACATTTTCACGAGCCTCCTGGTTGTTGTTTCTGATTTACAGCATCCACAGTTCTTTTGGGTTTAATTGCCCAGGAGTTTGTAATTCAGGTCTAGCAGCCTCTCTGCTGTCTCTCCCACTCACAGTGACATTGTCCCTGCACAGCTCATGGTCATGTGTCATCATGCTGGCCACGCCTCTTATTCATTCCCATTGGCTGGAGGACCACATCAACTCACCTCCTATTGGTCAGTGAGCTGCCATCAATCAGCCAGGCCCCATTGTGATGAGAGTGGGGGCTCCTCCCTCTCTCTGCCTTGGGATGAGCTTCATCATTCACAGTGAATGGGGCAGTATCACAGAGCACAGAGGCTGGGGGCTATTCAGCCCATTGGAGCTGTACTCTCTCCCTCTGGAGATGCTGCCAATCTGTCCCAATTCCCCTCACATTTGGCCACAATCTCCTAAGACTTTCCTTAAAAAGTAAAATTGCAAATCTGTTTGAGAATACCTGCTGAATCTGTGTCCACCTGCTGTTCAGACTGTTCCAGATGCTCAGAATGTACTGAGTAAAGTATAGGTCACATATTTACCTTGCGTTATTTGCCATTTGTTATAAGTGAATTCTGTCTAGGCTTTCTGAGTCTCCGGAGAATAGTTCCTGACACTTGGCTAACTATTCTAACTCTAGGGATCTGATTCAGAACAACCGGGTCCTGCCTCCGAACTCTGCCAACCGAGGACTGTCCTTTAACCCTTGTGTCAAGGGAGACTGTCCGCAAGGTTAAGTTCAAAAAGGCGAACTCCAAGTTGACTGGTATCAGCCCTTATCCCCACCGGCTATCACTTCTCCCGTGGCAAATCGAAATACTGCGAGACACACACAGACGGAGCAACAGATGTTTATTCAATCTTCGAAGATTGGGCGAGTTCCAAAAGGGACTTCGGAAATCGCAACGGGAGATTTTACAGCACTAATACTTATACATTATTTTTCCATTCAAATACATTGGTGATAATTTCATTGGTTTAAACATCTCACGCTATGGATTTTTCTTACATTAAAAATCATTAATGACAATTCCATTGGTTAAAGCATTTCACGCTTTTCTCTGCCAATTTCTTTAATTAAAGTGTTATATTATTTTACAATTTCTGCTACTAGTTATAACATTTATTGATGTCATGAAAAGAGCTTTCATTGTATTTTGCCCTCTGTGTCTAACTGAAGCATTCCTTGGTTTCTTGCCCAAGGTTACCATGTTCCTGGCATAACAGAGGTGACTTCTAGTTCATGCTTCATTATGGCCTAGTCGATCATTAGTTTCATAATTTAGCTTTTATTCATTAAACCTCAGTTTTAGTACAGTGGGTGTGTGTGTAGGTGTGTGAGTGAGTGTGTGTGGGTGTGTGGGTGTGTGTGTATGTGTGTATGTGTGTGTGTGTGTGTGTGTGAGTGAGTGTATGTGTGTGTAGGTGTGTGTATGTGTGTGAGTGTGTGTGTGTGTATGTGTGTGGGTTATGTGTGAGGTGTGTGTTGTGTGTGTGTGTGTGTATGCATGAAACTGCAGAAATTACATTAACCATATCAATCCCCCCTGTCTTTTTATACAGTCTGTAATTTCTGCAACATAATCATGGCCTGTCTATTCCAATCAGCCTCAGGATCATTTGCATCAGCTTGAAGGTGAATGCCCACAACTGTATGCGGGTCACTCTTCATCAAAGTAGTCTCAATAAGGCGGGTAATTAGACCAAGCAGACATGGAATTATACAACAGCCCAAAGCAACTAAAATCCCGATTACCAACAGAAGTGTAATCACCACTGAGACCATCACCCCCTTCCATTTATCGAACCACCGCTCTAGCCAGCCAGTCCAATTAGTATTTACACCTGAATTCTCAGCTATCTCATCAGCCAGTGCCTGGAGACCTTCCAGGGCACGGGTCACCGAGCCATCAGGGGCCGTATTGTTGGGAATAAAAGTACAACATTGAGAGCCTATCATGACACAAACGCCCCCCTTTTCAGCTAAGAGCATGTCCAAGGCCAGTCTATTTTCCCAAGCCATACGACTGGTGGCATCCAGTTATTCGGCCAAACCCTTTACTGCATCTCTAATATGGTTAATAAACCGTGCTTGGTTATAATAAATGTAGTTTATCCAATCCACATTCTTATTAATAGTAACCCACCAGAATAGGGATGACTCAAAGCCTGCTGAAGTCTGGTTACGAGCTTTGAACTCATCAGGCACCCCCCCTAGGGACCCCTATTGAATCAAGATAAATCCTTTCATCAACAGAAGTGGGTAGCAGTGATCTCTTATCTCTTCCTTTTCTCCCAACTAACTGTTCTCTTTCAAATGCCAAGGTGAATGGTATTGCCAATTGTACAATTGCACATATCCCCTTCCAATCAGGGGGCAGGGTGGGTCTCAGTATTTTCCCTCCACAATACCACCACAGATCCGCTCGGGGACCGTTTAAAGATGAGTAATTTCTTCCTTCCACTGCTTCAGTAACGTTTGTAATCACCGAACACAATCTCAGCTCCCCCAAATCAATAGATCCACCCTGTCTATAAACACACGATGTGTGATTCCCAACAGCGGCAGAAAACACAGGGGGAGCTTGCCTCTTATGTCCTTTTAAGGAAGAGAACATCAAAGACAAAGAAGCACAATTCGGATTTTTCCATGCAGTCTCATCCTGATATAGGGCTATCATACATTCCATGCCCTGTTTGCTTCGCTCCCACCCGAGCGGAATGGGAACTACCTGAGACACTGTCCTACCGGAGGCACATGCATAGCAATTGCTTTTGTTCAGGCTTTTTACAGTATATTTAACCCATTCAATCCAGGCATTTGTTTCTCCATATCCTGTTTCTATTTCAAGAGTCTGTCTCAGGTCTTTAACCTCTATAACCTGCAGTTACTTTGGATCAGTGTAAGGGGTTAAAGGTTGCAGTTTAGAATCAAGGAATCCCAAAGGCTGTCCCCGTCCGACGCCAATTCAAAAATAGCAGCCCACAAAACGCTTCCCATACACTGTCATCTCTATCTTTAAATCTTTACTAAGGAGTTGGGACCCATTTTTATGGGGAAATGAGTCTTCAGAGGAAGCATTTTTAATGGTGAGATATATATAGGATGACACTTCCTGTCAAAACAGTTTAGGGCTGGGCTAAAGGGGGCTCTATGGATAGTGATGCTAGGCGGTGGCTTTTGCGGTTCGGTAGGGTGTGAAGAAATATCTTAGAGGAAAGATATTCCCTTTGAAACTCTACATCTGGGCATTCTACTTAGGCTGCAAGCATCAATTTTTATAACTTGTGGAAATTCCGAAACAGAAATCATTAACACAACATCTGAAAAAGATATATGAGCAAAACTCAGAAGTAACAGGAATAGCAGCATAATTCTGACTAGTGCTAAGAACTTAAACAATATATCAAAGCACAAAACAAGATTAACATACAATTCTGAAGAAACAGTCCCTGCACTCACGTCGCCATAGCATAGTCAGTTAATCAAAGTCTGTTCAGTCTGAGTTATAGTGGGTCACGTGTTGATTCGGCTGTCCAGACTCCTTTCTTAACTGGAGAGGTGACTGGCCATTTGCCAGCTTTTCTCCACCATTCAATGGTGAGGAGTACTAGGAACGGGCCGTCCCACACAAGTTCGAGAGTTAACTGTTGTCAATGTTTGATCAAAACCCCTTCACCAGGTTCAATAGTGTGCACAGCGAAATCCAGAGGTGGTGTCTGAGCCAGGAGTCCCTGGTGAAGTAAACGAGAAACAGCAAAGCCCAGGGTCTCAACATATTTACATATACACATATCTCATGACTCAAGCTCTAGGTGATAAACACTCAAACATTCATGCACTAACGAACAGATGACTTTCAGCCAGAAACACAACAAAATGTAATAGCTTCCGTTCTCTCTCTGTAGGTCCTCACACACAGCCAGTCTCTCTCTCTCTCTCTCTCTCATACGGTGTTGGTCTCTCTGTCTATGTCTGCCTGTCACTGTCTCCTGTGTCTGCGCATCGGAGCTCATAGCGACCTCCCCTCGACCACCAGGTCTTCAAGTGCTAATTCTTTTCCCCAACTATCTCCACTCGCAGTCTCCAGTACTGCTGGGCAGTCCCCATGTGGCAGATCTGCCCCCCCTTTTTCCTGGAGGTCACTGCTCTACATATGGAACTGTTCAGGGTCGGTTGTCAGTAACATTTTAATTCTTTCAAGCACATCGCAGTTGTCCCTGTGTCTGGGCGCATCCGCCCCCAGAGCTCCCGCTCCCTACCTACCGTTTTTCAATGCAGCCCTACGCGCCGTATAGCCCCCACGAACAATCTCAGCGCAATACAGTCTACTTACTGTCTCAACGTCCTGAAACTCACTCTCAAGTTACCCATATTAATTCGCATCTACCCTCAGAGTTTCTGTTCCCCCCTGCCTTATCAGCAGCCTATTTCTTTGTACATCTGTTCTGGAGCCACTGCTCCCCTGCCTCACTGGCTGCCTATCTCTCTGTGTAACTGGGTACATTTGCCCCTGGAGCCCCTGCTCCCCTGCCTCATTTTCCTGAAGGTGGATACCACCCCTCATGTCGTGTGAATTTGGAATTGTTCTAACTTATTACTACCTTGCACTCAATCTTATGAATGGTCCTCCTTTCCATAAGAAGTCAGCCGGATTTGAACATGCTCCCACCTCTATCTTAAGGTCCTCTCTATCTAAGAGCACTGCCTCATATTTCAGGATTCGGGAGTCTGTGAGCCATCGTCCCGCTTTTTGATTCAGAATAGTGCGGACTTGGTGAGGAGTAACCACAGTCAGTGGTGCTCCAAACGTCAGTTTCTGGCTTTCTTCCACTAGTTTAGCAGTGGCTGCTACTGCTTGAACGCATTCAGGCCAACCCCGTGAGACAGGGTCTAGAATTTTGGAGAGGAAAGCTACAGGTTTTCTATGCCCCCCCCATTCTTGAGTTAAGACCCCAAAAGCTGTCCCGCTTTTGGCATTAACAAATAGTCTGAAATCTTTATTATAATTTGGCAAGCTCAAAACGGGTGCTGTAACTAATTTTTCTTTTAAAGTTTCAATCAGCATTTTTCCTTCTGGGTCCCATTTAACCCTGTCCGGAACTTCTTCTGTTAGCTGTAGATATAGCTTTTTTTTGTAAGAATAGCATAGTCATCTATCCAGAGTTTGCAATAACCCAGCAAACCCAGGAACTTTCTGAGTTCTCTTTTAGTTCTGTGTAATCCTAATTCTACAATTCCTTTTATTCTTTCAAGGCTTATTCTCTTCTGTCCCTGACTGATTAGATGTCCTAAATATCTTACTTCCCGTTCCACATACTGTAGTTTGTTCTGACTAACTCGCAATCCCTTCACTGCAAGGTAGTTTAATAAATCATTGGTTCCCTGCTGTGTGTCAGTTTGGGTGGGACCGGACAACAGGAGGTCGTCCACATACTGAATTAACTTTAAAGTTGGTCTTAAAGTCAAGCCCTCAAGAACTTGTTCTAGGATCTGTCCAAACAAGTTTGGTGACTCGGTAAAACCTTCAGCTAAGACAGTCCACCTATACTGCTGTTTTCTCCCAGTATCAGGGTCCTCCTTAAGTTCTAATAAAATCATATCATGAGAAAAAAAAATAACGTTGAGCATTCATAAAATTACAATCAAAAATAGCGCACTGAATCAAATGACAAACAACAAGTTTCACACATAAAACCATTAACAAACAGATGAATTCAAGCCAGAGCACAAAGTGTTAAACTGTTTGTTAGCTGAGAAGCCTTTTTTAAAAAAAAATCCATACACAAACACAAATTCTCACATCCACAGAGACCTTTTTACAATCAAATTTACACACACAAAGACACACATAAATCTTCACCAACACAAAATTCCTATCGGGGGCCGGCCCACAAAGACATAAATATTCAGATTTAGATAACCATCTTATTTATCCGACTCCTTTTGTCTTTCATACAGTCCTCCCTTACTACTGACTTTCTGAACCTCCTGTAACAACTCCGACTCATTTCTACCGTTCCCGTCCTCTATCTTCTGTAACCTTTACCATCCGTCATCCTATTTCCCCATATAAGTCTCCTTTCTCTCCCAGTAAATAGTATATTCAAAAATAGACATTAACTCAGCCCACATATACAGACTGGGCCTCAAAAATTAATTTGTTCTGACAATCCTATCGGATTCTCATCCAGGACCGTCATTTCCTTCTAAATGTTCCGACCTCCCCACTGGTGAGGGGGTCACACACAAACCCAATCTCCTTGTCCCCTATCGGCACTTAAGTCGATACGTTCTTCCTTTTTTTAAGAAATATTGCAATGTTCCTAGCTTCTCATATCCTCAAACACCAATTTATTAATTCATGCTTGACTAACTTTAAAGCCTGTTCCTAACTTGTAAACATATTTATATATTTACGTCCATTTATTCAGTATTTAATATTTAAAATGTAAAATGCATACAGTTCCCAATTTTGAAATCCACTGTATTCACCCAGATTTAGTACTCTAATTTAGATCCAAAATTAGTTTTCTGATGTACTCCTGACCAATTATTTCTCAATTACAATACTTTAGGTCGTAAAATAATCAGAGCTGTCTTACAATAATTTGTCAATTCAAGTTTAAAAAAAAATTCTAATGGCCGAATCCAAGGTCTCAGATAATAACCATGGAAGTTATCGTCTTTTTTTTCCCGACAGTCTACTGTTGAACTGAAACTACAACTGTCCTTCACATATTGAAAATAAATCATGTTAAGTTTACATAAAGATCACATTTAAAACAATCCTGGAACTCAAGCTCCAGTGAATAAAACTTCCTCATTCAATCACCAACAAACCAATGTGCATTCAAACCGAATCACAGAGGGTTAAATGTTTTGCGAGCAGTTCTCGCACTCTCTCTCTCTCTCTGTCGGTCTTACTGCAAGCTGCTGGTAAAAAATAAACTTCAGTTGTCTTATATAATTTGAGTTTAATGGGGCTACAACAAATCCTGTGGTCCGTTCCCCAAACGGGACCTCCTGTAGGGGACACAGTCTCACTACTTCTTTATCACCTTTTCCCCTCATCTCTCTCTCCTTTAGTCGTGCAGATCTCCTTACCCCCTCAGCCCCTGCTGCTGTGGCTTCCACGTCCCCTTCGCCAGATCCCCTGGATCCCGCTCCTGATTCTCCAACGGCCGCTGCCATTGTTCCTCCTGAAGAGCATATGGCGGGGGTGCCACAGGCGGGGGTAAGTTCTCTAACACTTCCCACTTACTCTCATTCAGTGGGGTTAAAGGATATAAGGGTACTGGGGTTGGAGCAGTTGCTGTCAGGTTCCCTACCCAACATGCAGCATACTCGCTCTCCTTTAAACCTGGATACTGTTTATTCTTTACATAATCATTTAAAATTTGACAAACCCAATCCTCGTCCGATCCAAATTTTGGCCAGATCACTGATGGCGGACGGATGGGTTCTTTTACCCAAATAAAACAACAGTATTTTGTCATTTCCTAAGCCCCGACTTTCGTAGGGACTCCAATTCCCCAATTTTCGTCCCAGCGGACTATTAAGGGGAATCTGTGGGGTTTCGTTTTCCCGTTCCTTTTTAGACCTGGAACCTCGGCCACCCATGGTTGGTCTTCAGGCTAACCTACACTCTGGTTACTCAATTAACCCCGGTTACCTGTCACAACCACCGAGTCGACAAGGCAGTGTACCCTTCTCAACCGCGAAAGCCCCAAAATACCAGAGAAGGTTCTTACCTTGATCCTGTGCACGGAGTTGTCCGACTCAAAGTAAAAAATCACCTTTTTACTTTTCGAAGCTTCAACTTTTTTACTTTATTGCGAGCGCCACCTATTCACATCGTTTGCTCAAACATCTGTGTGTGTCACAGTGTCCCAGAATCATTCAGACCCTCCCGTGGGAGTTCTATTTAGGATCTCGGACACGAGCCCCCAAATTTGTTATAAGTGAATTCTGTCTAGGCTTTCTGAATCTCCGGAGAATAGTTCCTGACACTTGGCTAACTATTCTAACTCTAGGGATCTGATTCAGAACAACCAGGTCCTGCCTCCGAACTCTGCCAACCGCGGACTGTCCTTTAACCCTTGTGTCAAGGGAGACTGTCCGCAAGGTTAAGTTCAAAAAGGCGAACTCCAAGTTGACTGGTATCAGCCCTTATCCCCACTGGCTATCACTTCTCCCGTGGCAAATCGAAATACTGCGAGACACACACAGACGGAGCAACAGATGTTTATTCAATCTTCGCAGATTGGGCGAGTTCCAAAAGGGACTTCGGAAATCGCAACGGGAGATTTTACAGCACTAATACTTATACATTATTTTTCCATTCAAATACATTGGTGATAATTTCATTGGTTTAAACATCTCACGCTATGGATTTTTCTTACATTAAAAATCATTAATGACAATTCCATTGGTTAAAGCATTTCACGCTTTTCTCTGCCAATTTCTTTAATTAAAGTGTTATATTATTTTACAATTTCTGCTACTAGTTATAACATTTATTGATGTCATGAAAAGAGCTTTCATTGTATTTTGCCCTCTGTGTCTAACTGAAGCATTCCTTGGTTTCTTGCCCAAGGTTACCATGTTCCTGGCATAACAGAGGTGACTTCTAGTTCATGCTTCATTATGGCCTAGTCGATCATTAGTTTCATAATTTAGCTTTTATTCATTAAACCTCAGTTTTAGTACAGTGAGTGTGTGTGTAGGTGTGTGAGTGAGTGTGTGTGGGTGTGTGTGTGTGTGTGTGTGTGTGTGTGAGTGTGTGTGTGTGTATGTGTGTGGGTTATGTGTGAGGTGTGTGTTGTGTGTGTGTGTGTGTGTGTATGCATGAAACTGCAGAAATTACATTAACCATATCACAATTAACTTAAAGTAGTTGCTAAAATTGTGACGTTATTAAAAATTCCCCTCCCTCTTCAAATTAAATATCTTGGAAACAAATCTACACGTGGTCATAATCACTGCTGAACCTTCTCAGATCCAAGGAGAATTATCTGTGCTGAGATGTACAGCACAGAAACAATGGTCCAATTCACCCACGCCAACTAGGAATCCGAAACTAACAGAGTCCCACTTGCCAGCTATTGGTCTGAATTCCTCAAATCCCTCCCTATTCATGTACCCAATCGATGCCTTTTAATTGTTGTAAATGTATCAGCCTCCATTACTTCTCTTGCAGCTCATTCCATCTATACACCACACTCAGCTTGAAAACGTTGCGCCTTAGATCCCTTTTAAATCTTTGCCCTCTCAACATAAACCCAAGTGGTCTTGTTTTGGACTCACTTAACCTGGGGAAAAAAGACCCCGGCTGTTCACTGTATCCATGCTCCTCATGATTTTATAAATCGCCCAAAAGTCACCTCTCAGTCTTTGACTCTCCAGTGAAAATAGCCCCAGCCTATTCAGCCTCTCCCTGCAGCCCAAATCCTCCAACCACAGCAAAGTCTTTGTAAATCTTGTCTGAACCATTTCAAGTTTCACAACATCCTTACTAGAACAGGGAAATTCGAAATGAAAACAGAATTCCTGAAATGGCTCAATCAATGTCCTATCCAACCACAATATGACATCCCAGCTTCTGCACTCAATGTATTGACCAATAAATATAAGCGGACCAAACACCACCTTCCCTACCCTGCTGACCTGCGACTCTACTTTCAAGGAGCAATGAACCCACACTCCAAGGTCTCTTTGTTCAGCAACACTCCCCAGGACCTTCCCATTAAATGTATTAAGTTCTGCTTTGAATTTCTTTTCCAAAATGCAGCAGCTCACATTTGTCTAAATTGGACTCTGTCTGCCATTCCTTGCTCCAATGGCCCATCTGATCAAGACCCTTTTGTATTCTGAACTAACTTTCTTCACTGTCCATTCCACCTCCAATTTTGTTGTTTTATGTAAACCTACCTCATATATTCACATCCAAGTCATTTATTTAAAGATTCAAATATCCATTCCAGCAGCACGCTGCTTCTCACAGGCTTCCAGTCCAGAAATCAACCCTCCATCACCACCCTCTGTCTCCTACCTACAAGCCAGTTTTGTATCCCAATGGCTAGTTCTCCCTGCATTCCATGTTATCTAAGCTTACTAACCAGTCTGCTTTGTGGAACCTTGTTCAATGCCCACATAGACAACGTCCACAGTCTGTCTTCATCAATCTTCCGATCACTTCTTCAAAAAAAACTCAATCAAGTTAGAGAGAGACAATTTCCCACGCACAAAGCCATGTTGATGATCCCTAATCATTCCTTGCCTTTCCAAATACATGTAAATACTGTCCCTCAGAATCCCTTCCAACAACTTGCCTGCCACTGACTTCAGGCTGGCTGTTCTCTTGTTCCCTGGCCTTTCCTTACCACGATGATATAAATACCTCAGGAAGGGGCACTGCAATCACTTCCCTAGCTTTCCACAAATTGCTGGAATACACCTGATCAGGACCCAGGGATCTATCCACCTTGATGCGATTTGAGCCATCCAGTACCACCTCCGCTGTAACATGGACACTTTTCAAGTTATCACTGTTTATTTCTCCAAACTCTCTAGTTTCCATATCCTTCTCTAGTAAAAAAACGACATGAAATACTAGAACAGTATAGTATCTCTCCCACCTCCTGTTGTTCCATAGATGGCCTTGTTGATCATTAAGGGGTCCTATTCTCTGTCTGGTTATTCTTTTATCCCTGATGTATTTGTAGAACTTCTTTGGATTCTCCTTAAACCATTTCCTGAAGCTATTTCATGTCTCCTTTTTGCCTTCCTGATTACCCTAGAGTATATTCCTGTAAAAAACGTGATCCTGTACTCCCAATTCCTCTGCCTCTGCCCTATCTACTCCCAGGCAAAGCAATTGCACTCCAGGACATCCCAGAAAGTTTTCCTATTTCAAGGACTGCAATTTCCCTCACACTTGATCAGCAATGCCCTCCAACACATATCCTCTACTTCCCGCACCTCTGCCTTTATACCACCCCTCCCAACTACAGTAAGAATATAATCCCCTGGTCCTCACCTGCCACGCAATCCAGAAACAGCACATTAATCTCTGCCATTTCCGTTACCTAGTCAGACCCCACCACTAGGGACATATTTCCCTCCCCAGCCCTATCTGTGTTCCGCAGAGACCATTCCCTGCCGTGATGCCCTTGTTAGGTTTACGCCTCCCCATCAACCAACCCTTCACCTTCCCTTACTGCCAGGGGAGCAGTAAAATATGCACCCACACCTCCCCACCTCACCTCTGTCCAATGCCCCAAAGGATCTTTTCACACCAGACAGCGATTTTCCTGCACACCCAATCATCTCATCTACTGCATCTGGATACCATGGGCAAATTAACATGGCTGAAAATTGTTTCTGGAAAAGCACAGCAGGTCAGGCAGCATCCAAGGAGCAGGAGAATCGACGTTTCGGGCATGAGCCCTTCTTCAGGAATGAGGAAAGTGTGCCAAGCGGGCTAAGATAAAAGGTAGGGAGGAGGGACTTGGGGGAGGGGCGTTGGGAATGCGATAGGTGGAAAGAGGTTAAGGTGAGGGTGATAAGCCAGAGTGGGAGTGGGGATGGGGGCGGAGAGGTCAGAAAGAAGATTGCAGGTTAGGAAGGTGGTGTTGAGTTCGAAGGTTGGGACTGAGATAAGGTGGGTGGAGGGGACATTAGGAAACTGGAGAAATCTGAGTTCATCCCTTGTGGTTGGAGGGTTCCGAGGCAGACGGTGAAGTGCTCTTCCTTCAGCCGTCGTGTTGCTATGATCTGGCGTGGAGGAGTCCAAGGACCTGCATGTCCTTGGTGGAGTGGGAGGGGGAGTTGAAGTAATGAGCCACGGGATGGTTGGGTTGGTTGGTCCAGGTGTCCGAGAGGTGTTCTCTGAAACGTTCTGCAAGTAGGGGGCCCGTCTCCCCAATATAGAGGAGGCCACATCGGGTGCAGCGGATGCAATAGATGATGTGTGTGGAGGTGCAGGTGAATTTATAGTGGATATGGAAGGATCCCTTGGGGCCTTGGAGGGAAGTAAGGGGGGAGGTGTGGGCGCAAGTTTTGCATTTCTTGCGGTTGCAGGGGAAGGTGCCAGGAGTGGAGGTTGGGTTGGTGGGGGGTGTGGACCTGACGAGGGAGTCACGGAGGGAGTGGTCTGTTCGGAACGCTGATAGGGGAGGGGAGGGAAATATATCTCTGGTGGTGGGGTCCGTTTGGAAGTGGCAGAAATGACGACGGATGATACAATGTGGTTGGTGGGGTGGTAGGTGAGGACCAGTGGGGTTCTATCCTGGTGGCGAGTGGAGGGACGGGACTCAAGGGCGGAGGAGTGAGAAGTGGAGGCGATGCGGTGGAGAGCATCATCGATCACGTCTGGGGGGAAATTGCGGTCTTTGAAGAAGGAGGCCATCTGGGTTGTTCGGTATTGAAACTGGTCCTCCTGGGAGCAGATGCGGTGGAGACGAAGGAATTGGGAAATTGGGATGGCATTTTTACAGGGGGCAGGGTTGGAGGAGGTGTGTCTAGGTAGCTGTGGGAGTCGGTCGGTTTATAGTAAATGTCCGTGTTCATTCGGTCATCCGAGATAGAAATGGAGAGGTCTAGGAAGGGGAGGAAGGAGTCTGAGATGGTCCAGGTAAATTTGATGTCAGGGTGGAAGGTGTCGGTAAAGTGGATGAACTGTTCAAACTGCCTCCACGAGGCAGCACCGATACAGTCATCGATGTAGCGGAGGAAAAGGTGGGGAGTGGTGCCAGTGCAGCTGCGGAAGATATATCCTACGAAGAGGCAGGCATACCTGGGGCCCATGTGGGTGCCCATGGCTATTCGTTTGGTTTGGAGGAAGTGGGAGGATTGGAAGGAGAAGTTGTTCAGGGTGAGGACCAGTTCAGTCAGTCGAAGGAGGGTGTCAGTGGAAGGGTACTGGCTGGTACAGTGGGAAAGGAAGAAGCGGAGGGCTTTGAGGCCTTCATGATGGAGGATGGAGGTGTACAGGGACTGGATGTCCATGGTGAAGATAAGGCGATGGGCACCGGGGAAGCGAAAATCATGGAGGAGGTGGAGGGCGTGGATGGTGTCCCGAACATTGGTGGGGAGTTCTTGGACTAAGGGGGACAGGACGATGTCGAGGTATGCAGAGATGAGTTCAGTGGGGCAGGAGCAGGCTGAGACAATGGGTCGGCCGGGGCAGTCAGGTTTGTTTTGGACAGGAGGTAGAAACGGGCGGTGTGGGGTTGTGGGGCTATGAGGTTGGAGGCGGTGGATGGGAGATCCCCTGAGGGGATGAGGTTATGGATTGTCAGGGAGGTGATGGTTTGGTGGTGGGAGGTGGGGTCATGGTCAAGGGGGCAGTAGGAGGAGGTGTCCACAAGCTGGCATTTCGCCTCAGCAGTGGAAAGGTCGGTGCGCCAAACTACTACCGCGCCTCCCTTGACAGCTGATTTGATGGTGAGGTTGGGGTTGGAGTGGAGGGAGTGGAGGGCTGCACCTTCCGAGGGTGAGAGGTTGGAGTGGGTGAGGGGGGTGGAGAGGTTGAGGTGGTTAATGTCGCGGTGGCAGTTGGCTATCGAGGGCGGGTAAGAGGCAAGCACGGGGTGTCCAGGTGGATGGGGGGTGTTGGAGGCGGGAGAAGGTGTCGTCAGAGGGTGGGCTAGAATCTGGTTGAAGATGTAGACGCGGAGGCGAAGGCGGCGGAAGAATTGTTCGATGTCTCGCCACGGATTGAACACGTTAATCCAAGAGCGAAGGGGAATGAAGGTGAGGCCTCTGCCGAGGACTGATCTTTCATCCTCAGAGAGGGGGAGGTCTGGAGGGATGGTGAAAACATGGCAGTGCTGGGAGCTAGGACCTGGTGTGGGGCTGGAGCTTGAAGTGGAGGCGGAGTTAGGCATGGGGGCGGGAATCGGGCGGGGACAGAGATCAGCGTGGGGGTGGGCTTAGGAGTGTGACTGGAGATCGGCGTGAGGGCGAGGTTAGGCATGGTGTTTCCTCATTTCCCCTCCCCCCACCTTGTCTCAGTCCCAACCCTCGAACTCAGCACCACCTTCCGAACCTGCTATCTTCTTCCTGACCTCTCCGCCCCCAC
Source organism: Hemiscyllium ocellatum (assembly GCF_020745735.1). Lineage (NCBI taxonomy): Eukaryota > Metazoa > Chordata > Chondrichthyes > Orectolobiformes > Hemiscylliidae > Hemiscyllium > Hemiscyllium ocellatum. Next base: position 532,030 of record NW_026867470.1, on the reverse strand, counting down.
CCCCACTCTGGCCTATCACCCTCACCTTAACCTCCTTCCACCTATTGTATTTCCAACACCCCTCCACCAAGTCCCTCCTCCCTACCTTTTATCTTAGCCTGCTGGACACACATTCCTCATTCCTGAAGAAGGGCTCATGCCCGAAACATCGGTTCTCCTTCTCCTTGGATGCTGCCTGACCTTCTGCGCTTTTCCAGCAACACATTTTCAGCTCTGATCTGCAGCATCTGCAGTACTCACTTTCTTTGGATTGTGGGAGGAAACCCATGCAGACACTGGGAGAATGTGCAAATTCCACACAAACAGTCACCTGAGGCTGGAATCAAACCCAGGTACTTGGTGCGGAGGCGGCAGTGATAACCACTGAGCCACAGTACTGTGAGATCTTCGGTGCTGATGTGCTGCCCCAGTGATACCTCAGTCACTCACTCTGCCTTAGTTCCCAAGAGAAGAGGCGGTGATGTCCTCGTGATATTATCGCTAGCCAGTTAATCCCGAGACCCAGGGAGATCCAAGATGGCGGCGACTCAGCAAGTCTGAGTTTACAGAGCTCTTCCCAAAACCTGGGTAAAGTGAGTTACTCACCCTCACCACACTTACCAAACCACCCAAAAACATTTTCTAACCTTAATTAGCTGTTTACTATTATATTTAAGCAGTTTAATATTAAGTGGATAATGAGTAAACCAAAGGGACCCCGCAGCTCTCAGAAAACAAAGACCCCTCCCCCACCCTCCTCTCCTCCTCCGGCTGCAGCTGATGTAAAAACAGGCCTTGAAGAGATGATCGCCAGGCTGGAAACGACACTCGTCAATTTCATCGCAGAATCCAGACAGAGATGGAACTCATTCGAAGAAAAGCTACAAAAGTACAGCCAGGCTCTCGAGGAATTACAGGGCCGAGTGAAGGGGGCGGAGCTAAAGGCCACGACCTCCGAGGCTGCAGCACAAACAGCTGCAGAACAGGTGCGAGCTCTGGAGCAGAGAGTCCGGGCCTTTGAAATCTACATGGATGACCTGGATAATAGAAATCGGAGAAAGAATATCCGTCTTCTGGGCCTCCCTGAACAAGAAGAGAAGGGACAGTTAGCAGTATTTCTGGAGCGATGGCTGCCCCAGCTTTTAAACCTGGGGGCTGAAACTGACCGGGTAAGGGTGGAGTGGGCCTACCGGGTCGCAGTACGCGGATCTGGCCCAAACCAGCGCCCACGCCCGGTCCTGTTCCGGCTGCAGAGTTATAGGGAGAGGCAGATACTCCTGGACGCCTCCAGAAAGCTTGGAAAGGATCCTAAAGCTATGATTCATGAAGGATCCAAGATTATGTTATTTCAGGACTTCTCCCCGGCTTTGGCACGAAGGAGGAAGGCGTTTGATGAGGTGAAGAAATGTCTAAGGAACTTAAATATTCAATACACCTTACGCTACCCAGCGACGTTATGCTTTAACCACGAAGGATCCGAGTATAATTTTAGATCACCAGAAGAGGCTAAGGAACTTTTAGACTCGTTTAAATAAATCGTAAGAGACAATTAATGTTGGCTTGCCTCTTCCACACTCCGTGGGGAGAAATGGATACTTTACTCTACTTTACTTTTGCTTCTGGGAGCGGGGTTATCTTCCCTTGCTATTTTATGTTATTATACTTAACTGTAATCTGTTGGAGTTGTAATTTTATAGTTATGTGTGTTTGTACGTGGCATTGATGCTATCAGATATACTCAGGTATGGGTGGGGAGGGGTGGGGGTGGGGCGCTCACTGTTAACTCTAGCTCGGTATTATATCTAAATCCTATTAAGGAGCGCCCGGGTCAAGGGTGGGACACTGTTTGGGAGAGGATATGGTGGACCTTTAGAAAGGAAGTAAGGCCCCCTGAGAATAAGGGGGAGGATCTCCATTCAAACATGTTTTTTTTTGTTCTTATTGTTTGGAAATAGTTTCCTTTTTATTATACTGTTATGAGTGTATTAGAGAACATTTTTTCTTGTTTGAAGGATGTAAGTGACTCAACTATACACTCTGGATAATTGTGGATTAGATTAGTAGTTAACTGAGTTTCATTGTTTTTCTTTCTTCTTTAGTATCATTCCTTTGAATTTTGATGATTATATATTTAAGATCTATTTTTATATTAATGTTTGTGCTTGAAAGTTCTGTTTATTTTTGTAAATCTGTCAAAATATTAAATTTCTAATAAAAATATCTCTAAAAAAAAAAAATCCCGAGACCCAGATAACCTTCGGGGGACCTGGGTTTGAATCCAGACACGGCAGATAGTGGAATGTGAATTCAAGAAAAATCTGCAATTAAGAATCTAATAACGACAATGAATCCACTGTCAATTGTTGGAAAAACTCACCTGGATCACTCATGTCCTTTAGGGGAGGAATCTGCCATCCTTACCTGGTCTAGCCTACAGGTGACTCCAGACCCACAGCAATGTGGTTGACTGTTGACTGCCCTCTGGGCCCAGCCAGTGACACCCTCATCCTGTGAATGAACAAAGGGAAAAAAGGTCAAGTCTTGTATACAACCATCCTATTCTTACAGAGAACAGTGATCTCCTGGGAAATTTGCTTCTTAATTCCCCACTGATTAGTTTTTGGGAGGGGGGTGGTTGGTAGTACAATCCCAATAAGGTGATCACTAATTTCTAACTTCCCAATTCCCTGGATGTACTCCCAGGAATCCCCTCCTGAAGACCAGCCGTAATGTTATCCCTCATCAAATACACTTCTCCCCTGCTCTGTTGCCCCCTTTCTATCCTTGCTATAGCGTCTATACCCTGAACATTAAGCTGCTAGTCTATCCATCCCTGAGTGATGCCTCTGTAATTGCTATAATATCCCAATGCTATTTCAAAACATACCCTGAGCCCAGCTGCCTGACCTGTCGGGCCTCTTGCATTGAAGTAAATGGAGGTGCTCAGTCCCACCTCATTCTCTGCCTTGCCCTTGACTGTTGACGTATGAACCGTACCAGCCTCAGACTTAGCTCTTTCCTCACATTCACTTTGGGTTTTCTCCCCTTTGAGAATATTCTGCTCCCTCTCTGAGACATCCTTGACCCTGACACCACGGAGGCACCACCCCATTCTGAAGTCTCACTGTCAGCTGCAGAAACAGCAGTCTGTGCCCCTGACTAGAGAGTCCCCTATCACCATCGATCATGTGGAACTGGATATACCTCACGTTACGTTAGAGCCAGTCTCAGCACCAGTAACTTGGCTGCCACTGCTACATTCCCCTGAGTGTCTGTGACCCCTGACATTTTCCAAAGCAGTATACTTGTGTGAGAGTGGGATAGACAGAGGAGACGCCTGCACTACCTGCCTCCCTCTCCTACCTTTCCTGGAGGTAACCCATCTACCTGACTGTATCTGCAGGTTTTCTGCTGAAACTGCCACCGATCACACTTCCTAGCTCCTGTGAATGCCTCACTGCCTTTAACTGTCGCTCCAACAGATCTATGCGATCGATAGGATTTGCAACCGCTCTTCATGCAGACATCATCATCAGGATCATTGAAATGTTCCCTAATCTCAGACATCTGACAGGAAGGGCACATCACTCAAAGAATGGCTATCTCTTCAACTTAACATTTTACAGACCCAGAGAAAGACACAGTCTTACTGCTCTACAAAATATTGCCCTAGAATAACTTAATACCTGTGTTTTATATTTTCAAAAATTAATAAAGAGACCATAAGACATATTAAAATGAAGCCCTCACCTTACTCACTATTGTAGACTTATGAAAATAAAACAAAGATTTATCTTTTAAGAGACTGAAACCCACTGAGCTGATCCCCAGCTCTGAGTCATTTGAGAGTGAGGTCTCTCTGAGGGCAGCTGTGAAATGTCACTGTCCGCTCGATTTCCAGGGAGGTTTATAACTTCACAGCCAGTCAGCTGGGAGAGTTCACTGCTTGGTTTTATTTACTGGGATTTGCCTGCAGCCTCACCACCCTTCCTAATGAGCTCTGAGAAGATCAGTAACTGAGGTTGGGGTTCTGGATGTAGGTTTGCTCGCTGAGCTGGAAGGTTCATGATCAGACATGTCGTGACTATACTAGGTAACATCTTCAGTGAGCCTCCGGACGAAGCTATCACTGTAACCCTGCCCCGCCTCCCCCCTCCCCCGCCTCAGAAATTACATGTCCGTGGTATAAGATTTTTTAAAAAATAACTCAAAAAAGCATGATTTGTTTTTTCCAAATAGATTTCTGCTCTCTAGCTTTTTGAAGAAGTCTTTGGAGATGTCTCAGTTCATTTCCTCAAATTATAAGCATAGAAGGAGAGCTTTCATTTTTTAACATCACTACAAGGGGAGGTAATCGCTGATGAGGTATTGTCACTGGAGTAGTAATCTGGAGACCCAGGTAATGGTCTGGGGACCTGGACTTAAATCCCACCATGGCAAATGGTGGCAATTGAATTCAATAAAATCTGGAATGAAAACTCTAATGATGGCCATGAAACCGTTGTCGATTGTTAGGAAAACCCATCTGGCTCACTAATGTTCTTTGGGGAAGGAAATTGCCATCCTTACCTGGTCTGGCCTACAGGTGATTCCAAACCCACAGCAATGCAGTTGACTCTCATTGCCCCCTGGGTAATTAGGGATGGGCAATGAATGCTGGCCTGGTCAGTGATACCCACATCCTCTGGATGAATACACAAGGAAAACTTGAAATCATGGAGGACAGCTTTTTTTTTTGAAAAGTTGTGCGAACAGAGGTTTTCAAATAAACAAAAAGTCACCTTGTTTGATGGCACTATAGATGCTGCAATAATCAGAGGGAACTTGAGGAACAGTGTACAGAGAGATCTCAGGTACATGGCAGAATAATAAGGTTGTAATAGTAGGGAATTGCATTTTCCTAACATTGACTGGTACTAAATATAATGATTTAGTTGGTGAAGAATTTGTTAAATGAGTTCAAGAATATTTTCTTTCTCAATATGTAAATGATTTATCAGAGAAGGAGCAAAACATGATTTTTTCCTAGGGTAATAAGACAGGGCAAGTGACTGAAGTAATAGTAGGGGAACGCTTTGGGTGGGAGGAAATTGTCGGCTCCTTGTGGAAACATTTGTATAATCAATAATGACGGGTGAGTTGTCTGATGACTGGAGAGTGACTAATGTTGTACCTTTGTCTGTGAAGGGATATAAGGAGAAGCCTGGGATCGACAGGCCTGTGAGTCTGACTTCAGTGATGGGTAAGTTGCTGCAGGTGATTCTGAAGGATAGGATTTACATGTATTTGGAGAGATATGGAATGATTAGTGATCGTCAGCATTGAAACAGTTGGCGAGAGAGTAATAGTGGAGGGTTGTTTTTTTTCAGACTCAAGGCCTGTGACCAGCGGTGTTCCCCAGGGATCAGTGCTGTGCCACTTTTGTTTGCCATTCATATGAATGATTTCGATGAGAATATAGAAAGTTTGGTTTGTAGGTTTGCGGGTGACACTACAAATGGTGCTAACGTGGACACCAACAAAGGTTATCTATGATTCCAAAGGGATCTTGATCAATTGGGTGGATGGCTGAACAGTGGAAGATGGAGTTTAATCTGAATAAATGCAAGATATTACATTTTCATAAAACAAACAAGGGCAGGACTTACACTCATTAAAAGTCGGGCCTTGAGAAGTGATATAGAACAAAGAGATCTAGGGGTTGTGGTCTTTGAAGTTTGTTTCACATGTAGACAGGGTGGTTAGGCAGGAGTTTAGCACATTTGCCCTCATTGCTCAGACTTTTGAGTATAGGAGTTGGGACATTACGTTGAGGCTGTACAGGATGTTGGGGAGGCCTCTTCTGGAATCCTGCACCTAGTTCTGGTTGTGCTGTTATAGGAAGGATATCATTAAATTGGAGCAGGTTCAGAAGAGATTTACCAGGATGGTGATGGGAATGGATGGTTTCAGTTATAAGGAGAGGCTGGATAGGCTGGGTCTTTTTTGACTGGAGTGTAGGAGGTTGAGGGGTGACCTTATTAGAGGTTTATAAAATCATGAAGGGTCTAGGTAATGTGAACAGCAGGTGCCCGTTCCAGGAGGCGAGGCGATTCAAGAGTGGGCTGCATAAGTTTACAGGTGAGGGGAGAAAAGGCTTTCAAAAGACATTAGGGAATTTTTATTAATTTTTACACCGAGTTGGTTAACTTGTTGAACGAACCTCCAGAGATGTTGTAGCTGTGAATCCAATTACAACTGCTGGGGAGCACGGTGGCTCAGTGGTTCACACTGCCACCTCATAGCGCCAGGGACATGGGTTCAGGTCCAGTCTCCAGCGACTGTCTGTGTGGACTTTGCACATTCTCCCTGTGTCTGCGTGGGTATCCTCCCACGAATAAGTTGGCCATGCTAAATTGCCCATACTGTTCAGGGATGTATGTTGGGTGTATTAGTGTGGAGTAAACATAGGGGAATGGGTCTGGGTGGATTTGTTGGGCAATGACCATTGGAGTGCCACAAGGATCGGTGCTGGGCCTCTACTTTTTGTCATTTACATAAATGAGGTACTGTTAGTAAGTTTGCAGATGACACCAACATTGGAGGTGTAGTGGACAGCGAAGAGGGTTACCTCAGATTACAATAGGATCTTGACCCGATGGGCCAATAGACTGAGAAGTGGCAGATGGAGTTTAGTTCAGATAAATGCGAGGTGCTGCATTTTGGGAAAGTAAATCTTAGCAGGACTTATAAACTTAATGGTAAGGTCCTAGGGTGTGTTGCTGAACAAAGATACCTTGGGGTGCAGGTTCATAGCTCCTTGAAAGTGGAGTTGCAGGTAGATAGGATAGTGAAGAAGGCGTTTGGTATGCTTTCCTTTATTGGTCACAGGACTGGGTACAGGAGTTGGGATACCATGTTGCGCCTGTACAGGACATTGGTTAGACCACTGTTGGAATATTGCATGCAGTTCTGGTCTCCTTCCTATCAGAAATATGTTGTGAAACTTGAAAGGGTTCAGAAAAAATTTACAAGAATGTTGGAAGGGTCAGAGGATTTGAACTATAGGGAGTGGTTGTTTTCCCTGGACCGTTGGATGCTGAGGGGTGACGTTATAGAGGTTTACAAAATTATGAGGGACATGAATAGGATAAATAGGCATTTTTTTTCCCCTGGGGTCAGGGAGTCCAGAACTAGAAGGGATAGGTTTAGGTTGAGAGGGGAAAGATATAAAAGAGACCAAAGGGGCAACTTTTTCACGCAAAGGATGGTATGTGTATGGAATGAGCTGCCAGAGAATGTGGTGGAGGCTGGTACAATTGCAACATTTAAGAGGCATTTGGATGGGTATATGAATAGGAAGGGTTTTGAGGGATGTGGACCGGGTGCTGGCAGGTGGGACTCGGTTGGGTTGGAATATCTGGTCGGCATGGATGGGTTGGACTGAAGGACCTGTTCCCATGATGTACATCTCTATGACTCTGACTCTAAATGGCCAGTTTCCATGCCATAGGGATTGTACGAGAAAGTCATTTGGACAGGTACATAATAGGAAATGTTTGGATGCATATAGACCAAGGGGAGGCAGGTGAGATTAACTTAGTTTGAAATTATGGTTGACATGGATTGATTGGACCACAGAATCTGTTTCTGTGCTATCTAACATTCCAACTCTAATTCTTGCTATCTCCACATTCCTCCATCTTCACATCTCTGCCTATCACTGTCACCTCATCCAGTCTCACAACTCTTCCTTATCTCTAATAATTCCTCTCCAGCCTCAGAACCCTCCCTAAGTCTAATCCCCTCCAGTCTCTCAAAGCTCTGCTACATCTGCCTTTCTTTGATTCCAGCCTTGAGGATACCCCATTTTTATTTCTCACTTAATGACGGCCCTTTCAGTTTCCTGTGCCGACCTCCAGAATTCCTCCTAAACCTCTCCATCTCACCTTCCTCCCAAACACATTGACCAATCATGTGTCATCTATTCTAATATCACCTTTTCTGACCTGGTTTCAAAGGTGGCCTGTCATATTCCTATATTAAGTGTCTCGAGGTTTACAGCACAGAAAAAGGCTCCGTGGGCCATTGGGTCTGTGACAGTAAAGAAAACTACCACCTAACTATCCTAATCCATTTTCCAATACTTGGTCCATCGTGTTATCTGTCTTGGCATCGCAAGCGTGCACCTAAATATATCTTAAATGTTGTTGGGATTTCTGTGTCTCCCACCCTTCCAGGCAGTGAGGTTTAGTGCAAGGGTTGCTCGATGATGACATTACCCACAGGAACACAGAGCAGCTGGGTCTGTGCAAACCAGAGATCGCCCACACATTGGGAAGGATGGCAGGGTCCCTGACAGGGGGCACAGGAGATTTACCAGGATGGTTCAAAGAATGGGAGATTTTAGTAGCGTGTTTTGGATTTTTTTTACACGATTCATTTTTATGATATTGGTGTTGCAGATAGATAGAGAATATCGATCTACGATAGATGGACTCTCCTTCTCAACCTCTCCCCTTACCTGGGCTGTGGTAACCTTCAGGTTAAACCAGCAGCAGCCATCTCTCCCTAATGAGAGAGCAGCCTTTTACACAGTGATGTCACTGTGCCTCTGGGGTGGGGAGAGGGAATGCTGAAGGTGGTGGATGGGACACCACTCAGGCACAGTGCTTTGTCCTGGAGGATGTTCACTTTCTTTAATATTGTTGGGAGCTGCACTGATGCAGGCAAGTGGAGAATGTTCCAACACAATCCTGATGTGTACCTTATAGAGAGCAAACAGACATTGGGGAATCAGGGGTTTGGGGAAACTGAGATCGTTCTTCTTGGAGCAGAAGAAATTGAGGGGAGCTGTGACAGAGCGGTTTACAAATGTTACACGTTATAATAATAAACCTTACACCCATCAGCTCATTATACAAGGGTTCCAGGACACATTGAAGGTTTGGGGAGATCTATTGAGACAATGGGCTGATTCAAAGGACAACTTTGATGCAGCAAATGGGATTGAGCTGGAATACAATACTCACACACAATGTGAATATCCAGGTCCTGATGAATTGAGTAATTCTGTCAGAGTTTGGCATTACAATTACTGACATTACCATCTGAATACCCACCTGTATATCCTGTAATACAAGTTTATAAAATCCGTCACTGTCAGTTCAGGTTAGAAACTCACACCATCCCCTCCTCCTGGCCCAGGATGACTGGACACATTCCCCCTTGTGGAGGGCGGCATCAATTCAGAGGGAAATCTATGTGGGTTTCTATGAGTTTCCACCTTGGGACTTCATGTGACTGAACAGGGCAGATCTTTGACACATGGGACAGAATGTTCCAAGAGTCAGTGAGATATGGAGAGCAGGATTTGCTTTTCTTTCCTTCCGTGCTACCGCTGTGCCTCATCAATAAGACATGGGGTGTGAAAGGCTCACGCAGCTTGATGGGTAAGATGTCTCCACTCTGACCAATGGGCAGCAAGCACCTGGCCCATATCCCTCCAAACCCTTCCTATTCATATACCCATCCAAATGCCTCTTAGATGTTGCAATTGTACCAGCCTCCATGACATCCCCTGGCAGCTCATTCCATACATGTACCACCCACTGCGTGAAAAAGTTGCCCCTTAGGTCCCTTTTATATCTTTCCCCTCTCACCCTATACCTGTGCCCTCTAGTTCTGGACTCCCTGACCCCAGGGGAAAAAAATGCCTATTTATCCTATCCATGCCCTTCATAATTTTGTAAACCTCTGTAAGGTCACCCCTCAGCCTCCGACACTCCAAGGAAAACAGCCCCAACCTGTTCAGCCTCTCCCTATAGCTCAGATCCTCCAACCCTGGCAACATCCTTGTAAATCTATTCTGAACCCTTTCAAGTTTCACAACATCTTTCCGATAGGAAGGAGACCAGAATTGCATGCAATATTCCAAAAGTGGTCTAACCAATGTCCTGTACAGTCGCAACATGACCTCCCAAACCCTGTACTCAATCTCTGACCAATAAAGGAAAGCATACCAAACGCCTTCTTCACTATCCTATCTACCTGCGACTCCACTTTCAAGGAGCTATGAACGATGGAATGGACGATGGAAGAGGACTTGCCATCTGAGGTCGTTTGGGCTGAGGTTAGAAATAGGAAAGGTGAGGTCACCCTGTTAGGCGTTTTCTACAGGCCTCCTAATAGTCCTAGAGAAGTAGAGGATAATATTGCAAGGATGATTCAGGAAAAGAGTGAAGGTAGCAGGGTGGTTGTTATGGGGGACTTTAACTTCCCAGATATTGACTGGGAGAGCTATAGCTCGAGTTCATTAGATGGGTCGGTGTTTGTACAATGTGTGCAGGAGGGTTTCCTGACACAATATGTCGACAGGCCAACAAGAGGGGAGGCTATATTGGATTTGGTTCTAGGTAATGAACCAGGCCAGGTGTTAGACTTGGAGGTAGGTGAGCACTTCGGGGACAGTGACCACAACTCGGTGACTTTTATTTTAGTGATGGAGAGGGATAATCGTGCGCCGCAGGGCAAGAGCTATAGCTGGGGGCAGGGAAATTATGATGCAGTGAGGCATGACTTAGGTTGTGTGGATTGGAAAAACAGGCTTCAAGAGAAAAACACTAATGAGATGTGGGGATTGTTCAAGGAGCAGCTACTGCGTGTCCTCGATAGGTATGTACCAGTCAGGCATGGTGTAAAGGGCCTTGTGAGGCAGCCGTGGTTTAGTAAGGAATTGGAGTCCCTTGTGAAAGGGAAGAAGGCGGCATATGTAAAGATGAGGCGTGAAGGTTCAGTAGGGGCGATTGAGAGTTATAAGGTAGCCAGGAAGGAGCTAAAGAGGGAGCTAAGAGAAGCGAGAAGGGGACATGAAAAGTCTTTAGCTGGTAGGATTAGGGAAAACCCAAAGGCTTTCTATAGGTATGTCAAGAATAAAAGGATGACTAGGGTAGGTATCGGTCCAGTCAAGGATAGTAGTGGGAAGTTGTGTGTGGAGGCGGAGGAGATTGGAGAGACATTAAATCAGTACTTTTCATCAGTATTCACTCAGGAACAGGACACTGTTGCTGATGTGAATATGGAATCACAAATAATTAGAATGGATGCCCTGGAAATATGCAGGGAAGAGGTTTTGGGAATATTGGAAAGGATGAATATAGATAAGTCTCCTGGGCCTGATGGCATTTACCCCAGGATCCTATGGGAAGCTAGGGAGGAGATAGCAGAGCCATTGGCCTGGATTTTTATGTCGTCATTGTCAACGGGAATAGTACCAGAGGACTGGAGGATAGCGAATGTGGTCCCATTGTTCAAGAAAGGGAGTAGGGATAGCCCTAGTAACTATAGGCCAGTGAGTCTGACTTCAGTGGTGGGCAAAGTCTTAGAGAGAATGGTAAGGGATAAGATTTATGAACATCTGGGTAGGAATAACGTGATCAGGGATAGCCAGCATGGTTTTGTGAAGGGCAGGTCGTGCCTCACAAACCTTGTTGAGTTCTTTGAGAAGGTGACTAAGGAAGTGGATGAGGGTAAAGCAGTAGATGTTGTGTATATGGATTTTAGTAAGGCGTTCGATAAGGTTCCCCATGGTAGGCTAATGCTAAAACTTCGGAGGTATGGCATTGAGGATACATTAGAGGTTTGGATTAGGAATTGGCTGGCTGGAAGGAGACAGAGGGTAGTAGTTGATGGATTATGTTCATCTTGGAGCGCAGTTACTAGCGGTGTACCACAAGGATCTGTTTTGGGACCATTGCTTTTTGTTATCTTTATAAATGATCTAGAGGAAGGACTTGAAAGCTGGGTAAGCAAGTTTGCGGATGACACAAAAGTCGGTGGAGTTGTGGATAGTGAGGAAGGAAGTGGTAGGTTACAGCGGGATATAGATAAGTTGCAGAGCTGGGCGGAAATGTGGCAAATGGAATTCAATGTAGCTAAGTGCGAAGTCGTTCACTTTGGTAGGAATAACAAGATGATGGATTACTGGGCTAATGGTAGGCTACTTGGTAGTGTGGATGAGCAGAGGGATCTTGGTGTCTATGTACACAGATCTCTGAAAGTTGCCACCCAGGTAAATAGTGCTGTGAGGAAGGCATATGGTGTACTGGGCTTTATTGGCAGAGGAATTGAGTTCCGGAGTCCTGAGGTCATGTTGCAGTTGTATAAGACTCTGGTGAGGCCTCATCTGGAGTATTGTGTGCAGTTTTGGTCGCCATACTATAGGAAGGATGTGGAAGCTTTAGAACGAGTGCAGAGGAGGTTTACCAGGATGTTGCCTGGAATGGTAGGAAAATCTTATGAGGAAAGGCTGAGGCACTTGGGGCTGTTCTCATTGGAGAAGAGAAGGTTTAGGGGAGATCTGATAGAAGTGTATAAGATGATTAGGGGTTTAGATAGGGTAGATACTAAGAACCTTTTACCGATGATGGAGTCAGGTGTTACTAGGGGACATAGCTTTAAATTAAGGGGTGGTAGGTATAGGACAGATGTTAGGGGTAGATTCTTCACACAGCGGGTTGTGAGTTCATGGAATGCCCTGCCCGTATCAGTGGTGAACTCTCCTTCTTTATGTTCATTTAAGCGGGCATTGGATAGGCATTTGGAAGTTATTGGGCTAGTATAGGTTAGGTAGGACTCGGTCGGCGCAACATCGAGGGCCGAAGGGCCTGTACTGCGCTGTATCCTTCTATGTTCTATGTTCTATGTTCTATGAACCTGCACTCCAAGGTCTCTTTGTTCAGCAACACTCCCAAGGACCTTACCATCAAGTGTATAAGTCCTGCTAAGATTTACTTTCCCAAAATGCAGCACCTTGCATTTATCTGAATTAAACTCCATCTGCCACTTCTCAGCCCAGATCCTGTTGCAATCTGAGATAACCCTCTTCGCTGTCCAGTATACCTCCAATGTTGGTGTCATCTGCAAACTTACTATCTGTACCTTTTAAGCTCGCATCCAAATCATTTATATAAATGACAAAAAGTAGAAGCCCCGCACCGATCCTTGTGACACTCCACTGGTCACAGGCCTGACGACTGAAAAACAACCCTCCACCACCACCCTCTGTCTTCTACCTTTGAGCCAGTTCTGTATCCAAGTGGCTAGTTCTCCCTATATTCCATGAGATCTAACTTTGCTAATCAGTCTCCCATGGGGAACCTTGTCGAACGCCTTACTGAAGTCCATATAGATCACATCTACTGCTCTGCCCTCATCAATCTTCTTTGTTACTTCATCAAAAAACTCAATCAAGTTTGTGAGACATGATATCCCACACGCAAAGCCATGTTGACTATCCCGAATCAGTCCTTGCCTTTCCAAATACATGTACATCCTGTCCCTCAGGATTCCCCCCAACAACTTGCCCACCACCAAGGTCAGGCTCACTGGTCTATAGTACCCTGGCTTGTCCTTACCACCCTTCTTAAACAGTGGCACCACGTTTGCTAACCTCCAGTCTTCCGGCACTTCACATGTGACTATCGATGATAACAATATCTCAGCAAGAGGCCCAGCAATCAGTTCTCTAGCTTCCCACAGAGTTCTCGGGTACACCTGATCAGGTCCTGGGGATTTGTTCACCTTGAACCGTTTCCAGACATCCAGTACTTCCTCCTCTGTAATCTGGACATTTTGCAGGATGTCACCATCTATTTCCCTACAGTCTATATCTTCCATATCCTTTTCCACAGTAAATACTGATGCAAAATATTCATTTAGTATCTCCCCCATTTTCTGTGGCTCCACACGAAGGCCGCCTTGCTGATCTTTGAGGGGGCCTATTCTCTCCCTAGTTACCCTTTTGTCCTTAATATATTTGTAAAAATCCTTTGGATTCTCCTTAATTATATTTGCCAAAGCTATCTCATGACCCCGTTTTGCCATCCTGATTTCCCTCTTAAGTATACTCCTACCTTCTTTATACTCTAAGGATTCACTCGATCTATCCTGTCTGTACCTGACATCTGCTTCCTTCTTTTGCTTCAACAAACCCTCAATTTCTTTAGTCATCCAGCATTCCCTATCCCTACCAGCCTTCCCTTTCACCATGACAGGAACATACTTTCTCTGGATCCTTGCTATCTCATTTCTGAAGGATGGTCACTAAGACTGTTTCTTTACCTCTGTTGAAATCGGCATAATAAAGAAGCAAAGGGTGGGTTGAAAATGGCAATGATCAGCTTTCGTGGGTTGGTGTTTATTAGAGTTTCTATCGACAGTATAAATATTTGAGCACTTATTCAAGCTGTTAGAGGAAGTGATGGGGGCTGGTACAATTACGACATTTAAAAGGCATCAGGATGAGTATGTGAATAGGAAGGGTTTAGAGGGATATCAGTCAAGTGCTACCAATTGGAATGAAATGAGATGAGAACATCTGGACGAGTTAGACAGGAAGGTCTGTTTCCAAGCTGTGCATCTCTGTGACTCTGTGCCTCTGAATAGTCTATTGCAGAGAGTTTCAGACAGGACTTGGTTTGTGTGTCTCTCTCATGCTTCCTCAGAATCTGCAAACCCTATGTCTCCAAATTTCCACAAGACTCTAAGAAATAGAAAAAAGAGGGTCAGTGCTGAGGGAGTGCTGTACTGTCGGAGGGTCAGCACTGAGGGAGTGCTGCACTGTCAGAGGGTCAGTACTGAGGGATCACTGCACTGTCAGAGGGTCAGTACTGAGGGAGTGCTGCATTGCCAGAGGGTCAGTACTAAGGGATCACCGCACTGTCGGTCTGTCAGTAGTGAGGGACTGCTGCATTACCAGAGGGCCATCTCTGACAAGAACTACACTATCAAAGGGTCAATACTGAGGGAGCACCACATTGTCTGAGGTTCAGTCCAGAGGGAATGCCATACTGTCAGAGGCTCTGTACTCAGAGAGCACTGCACCATCAGAGGGTCAGTACTGAGTAAGCACTACACTGTCAGACGGTCAGCACTGGGGGAGCGAGCACTATCAAAAGGTCAATATTGAAGGAGCGCTACACAGTGAGAGTGTCAGTTCTGAGTGGGTGCAATTTCAGAGGGTCAGTACAGAGAGAGTGCAGAGGGTCAGTACTGAGGGGGAGCTGCACTGTCAGAGGGTCAGTACTGAGAGAGAGCTGCATTGTCAGAGGGTCAGTATTGAGGGAGTATGCACTGTGTGAGAGCATCAGAACTTAGGGAGTGCGCACTGTCAGAGGGTCAGTACTGAGGGATCACTGCGCTGTCAGAGGGTCAGTACTGAGGGAGTGCTGCATTGCCAGAGGGTCAGTCCTAAGGGATCACCGTACTGTCAGACTGTCAGTAGTGAGGGACTGCTGCATTACCAGAGGACCATCTCTGACGAGAACTACACTGTCAAAGGGTTAGGACTGAGGGAGCACCACACTGTCTGAGGTTCACTCCAGAGGGAATGCCACACTGTCAGAGGCTCTGTACTCAGAGAGCACTGCACCATCAGAGGGTCAGTACTGAGCAAGTACTACACTGTCAGAGGGTCAGTAATGGGGGAGCGAGCCCTATCAAAAGATCAGTATTGAGGGAGCGCTACACAGTGAGAGTGTCAGTTCTGAGTGAGTGCTATTTCAGAGGGTCAGTACAGAGAGAGTGCTGCACTGTCAGAGGGTCAGTATTGACAGAGTGCTGCACTGTCAGAGGGTCAGTACTGAGAGAGAGCTACACTGTCAGAGGGTCAGTACTGAGAGAGAGCTGCACTGTCAGAGGGTCAGTACTGAGGGGGAGCTGCACTGTCGGAGGGTCAGTACTATGGTTGTGCTGTGTAGTGAGACGGTCAGTAGTGAGGAATTGCTCACTCTCTGAGGGTCAGTACTAAGGGATCAGCATGCTGTCAGAATGCCGCACTGTGAGAGGGTTAGTACTGTGGGAGTGCTGCGCTGTATGTCAGTCAGTACTGAGGGAGCACTACGCTGTCTGTCAGACAGTCAGTTCTGAAGGAACACCGCACTGTGGGGGGGTGGGGGGGGTGGGGGGGTTCGTACTGAGGAAGCACTGCGCTGTGTGTCAGAGGGTCAGTATTGAGGGCCTGCTGCATTGCCAGAGGGTCAGTACTGAGGAGTGCTACACTGTCAAATGGTCAGCACTGAGGGACAGTGCACTGTCAGTTGTTCAGTCCAGAGGGAATGCCACACTGTCAAAGGATCTGTACTGAGAGAGCACTGCACCATCAGAGGGTCAGTACTGAGAGAACACTACCCTGTCAGAGGGTCAATACTGAGACATTGCTGCACTATCAGAGGTGCAGGATCGAGACAGTGCCACACTGTCAGAGGATCAGCACCGAGGGAGTTCTGCTCTGTCGGAGGGCCAGTACTGAGGGAATGCTGCAGCATCAGAGGGTCAGTACTCAGGGAGCACTGCACTGTCAGACGGTTAGTACTGCGGGAGCGCTGCACCGTCAGTGGTAAGTACTGAGGGAGCACTGCAATGTCAGAGGGTCAGTACTAGGGAGTGCTGCACTGTCAGAGGGTCAGTACTGAGGGAGTGCCGCACTATCAGAGGGTCAGTACTGAGGGAGTGCTGTACTGTCAGAGGGTCAGTACTGAGGGAGTGCTGCACTGTAGAAACGTCAATACAAAGAGAGTGCTGCAGAGTCAGAGGGTCAGTACTGAGCGAGTGCTGTACTGTCAGAGGATCAGTGCTGAGGGAGTGCTGCACTGTCAGAGGGTCAGTACTGAGTGACCGTTGACTGTCAGGGATGCAGAACCAAGAGAGTGCTACACTGCCATACTGTCAGCATGGACGGAGTGCTGCACTGTAAGAAGGTCACTACTGAGGGAGTGCTGCACTCTCAGAGGGTCAGTACTGCGGGAACACTGCATTGTCAGAGGGGCAGTATTGAGGGAGTGCTGCACTGACAGAGGGTCAGTACTGAGGGAGTGCTGCACTATCAGAGGGTCAGTACTGAGGGAGTGCTGTACTGTCAGAGGGTCAGTACTGAGGGAATGCTGTGGCGTTAGAGGCTCACTTCTGAGGGAGTGCTGCAGTGTGAAAGGATCAGTGCTGAGGGAGTGCTGCACTGTCAGAGGGTCAGTACTGAGTGACCGTTGACTGTCAGGGATGCAGAACCAAGAGAGTGCTACACTGCCATACTGTCAGCATGGACGGAGTGCTGCACTGTCAGAAGGTCACTACTGAGGGAGTGCCGCACTGTCAGAGGGTCAGTACTGAGGGAGCGCTGCACTGTCAGAGGGTCAGGACTGGGGGAATGTCACACAGTCAGAGGGTCAGTCCAGAAGGAGTGTTGCACTGTCAGGGGTGCAGGACCAAGGGAGTTCTGCACCTTCAGTGTGTCAGTACTGAGGGAGTGCCGCACTGTCAGAGGGTCAGTACTGAGGGAGCGCTGCACTGTCAGAGGGTCAGTACTGAGGGAGTACCGCACTGTCAGAGGGTCAGTACTGAGGGAGTGTCGTACTGTCAGAGGGTCAGTACTGAGGGAGTGCTGCAAAGTCAGAGGGTCAGTACTAAGGGAGCGCCGCACTGTCAGGGGTGCAGGACCAAGGGAGTGCTGCACTGTCAGCGTGTCAGTTCTGAGGGAGAGATGCACTGTCAGAGTGTCAGAACTGAGGGAGTGCAGCACTGTCAGTGGATCAGTATGGAGGGAGTGCAGCATTGTCTGAGGGTCAGGACGGAGGAAGCACTGCAATGTCAGAGGGTCAGTACTGGGGGAGTGTTGCACTGTCAGGGGTGCAGGACCAAGGGAGTTCTGCACCGTCAGTGCGTCAGTTCTGAGGGAGTGCCGCATGTCAGAGAGTCAGTAGAGACGGAGTGCTGCACTGTCAAAGGGTCGGTTTGAGGGATGGATGCACTGTCAGAGGGTCAGGACGGAGGAAGCACTGCAATGTCAGAGGGTCAGTACTGAGGGAGTGTCGTACTGTCAGAGGGTCAGTTCTGAGGGAGTGATGGACTGTCAGAGGGTCAGTTTGACGGAGGGCTCACTGTCAGAGAGTCAGCACTGTGGGTGTGCCGCACTGTCGATGGATCAGTACTGTGGGAATGCTGCACTTTCAGAGGGTCAGTACTGACTGAGCGCAGCACTATCTTGTGGTCTAAGAGGAATATCTGAAATTGTTCAGTACCTTTCAGCCTCTGTCCCTGCTCAGCAATGATTCCCACATCCAAATTCCAGAGACTGTGTTCAAACAGACTGCCTCATTTGGTTATTGAACCTGAAGAGGTTCCACCCTCTTTTCCCAGGGTTGGAGGTTTCGTTTCACGTGACTGACCTGTCAGCTCAAAGGGATATTTTCATGCTGCAGGGCAGAGGTTTATTCCTCAGCTTCCATGTGCTCATCCCAAATGAATCCCACTGCCCTGCACTCAGCAGAGTCATGTGTTCATTATTTCTGAGCTTCCCAATGCTAATCCACATCCAGACTGACATCCCACACTCTTCCAAATTGCATTGGAGGTTAATTGCCTGGGAGAGAGGAGTGCTAAGAGGGGAAATAAAAATAGAAAGGACTTTACAGTGACATTAAGGGTGAATTGATAATGAGAGAAAGAGGAGGTTGTGGAACACAGTGAGAGTTTGTGCATGGACTCAGAGGGTGTAGTGAATGGATGCATGATGTCAATGCTCATTGGGACAGGGGTGATATGAAATTGTGGAGATGCTCTGTGATACAATTAAATGAATTAGCATCTATATATATAGAGAGAGATGGTTCTGAGTGGTCTGATCTTCTTAAAACCCAATAAATCTCCAAAGACGGTGGAAATGTATCTCAGCTGAAAATGTGTTGCTGGTTAAAGCACAGCAGGTTAGGCAGCATCCAAGGAATAGGAAATTTGACGTTTCGGGCATAAGCCCTTCATCAGGAATTGTAGATGAAGAACAGCAGAGGTCCTTTGCAGGTCTGTGAGAGTGTTGTCCTGAGCTGGGGTAGGGCTAATTGCAGGGAATGTAGGTAGCGACGCATGGCTGCAAGGGTGGAGCGGAGGATCCGGAGGGAGGTCTGATGCTGGAGGCTTCGGATTTGTTGTAGGTACAGGTTGTCCTGGTTGGGTCCAAATTTTGTTGGTTGGAATGTAGTTCGGAGTCTGTGTGGGATCAGTCGGTTCCGTAGGCAGGTGCTGAGGAAGGAGATGTGGCTGTGGTAGGGAGTCTGTTTGAGAACGTGGCTGAAGAGCTTCTGTGCAGAGGAGATGACCTGGGGAGTGCAGTGAGAGAGAGACTCACTGAAATCCTTGTAGAGGGAGGAAGAGAGCTTCTTCAAGGAAGGCATCCTTGCAAGAGGATTTGCAGCAGGTTAAAATCTTCGGGTAAAAAATGAGGTCTGCAGATGCTGGAGATCACAGCTGAAAATGTGTTGCTGGTTAAAGCACAGCAGGTTAGGCAGCATCCAAGGAACAGGAAATTCGACGTTTCGGGCATAAGCCCTTCATCAGGAATCAAACTGGAAATGTATCTCAGTTTACCGAATGAGGTGATGGAGGAAGTAACAGGTACACTTGCAAACATTTTCAAATCCCCTCTGGCCACAGGAGAGGTGACATCGGACTGGCCACGTGGTACTGTTACTCAAGAAGGAGCATGGGATATACCAGGCAGCTACAGGCCAGTCAGGCTAATATCGTGGGTGAGACGACTGTTGGAAGCAATTTTCGGAGATAGAATTAATCAGCATTTAAAGAGACTGGAGTTCAGGAAGAACAGTCAGAATGGTTCTGTTAAGGGGAGGTCAGGTCTGACCAATGGGATTGCACTTTTTAAGGAGGTGACCAGGTGTGTAAATAAGGGCAATGTTTTCCTGTCGTACGCTTGGAGGTGAGTAAGGCTTTTATCAGGCCCCATACTGGAAACTGATAGTGAACATAAAAACTCAACATCCAAGGAATTTGGCGCAGAATGCTGAGTGACAGGAAGCAGACAGTGATGGCCCAGTTAGAAATCCCTGTCCATTCCTGTCTCACAGAAGTTACTGTTGGGTGTCCTGCTGATGTGGCTGATAGAAAAGATTTAGATTTGAATGGTGGATGGTTAATCAGTGGGTTCATGAATGATATGAAGATTGGTGGGGTGATAAATACTGAGGAGGATAGCCTTAGGTTACAGAAGGATGGAGATGGCCTTGTCAGATGGACCGATCCGTGGTAACGGGTGAGGTGCCCGAAGACTGGAGGGTGATTAATGATGTACCATTATTGAAGTAAGGCTGCAAGAAACAGCCATTGAACTATGGAGCTGTGAGCCTGATGGCAGTGGTGGGTAAGCTGTTGGAGGGCATTCTGAGAGACAATTTACATGCATTTGGAAAAGCAAGAATTGATTAGGCATGGTCAGCATGGTTTGTAGAAATGGCTTGTCCAATTTGATTGAGTTTTTGAAGTGGTGACTGAGAAGATAGATGAGAAGGTTTCACATGGAAGACTGCTCAGTAAAAGGTTAGATGGCATGACATGCAGGGAGAGAGGACAGCACGGTGCCTCAATGGTTAGCACTGCTTCCTCACAGCACCAAGGATGCAACTTTGATTCTAGCTCCCGGCCACTGTCTGTGTGAAGTTTACACATTCTCCCTGCATCTGTGGGTTTCCTCCGGGTGCTCCAGTTTCTACCCACAATCCAAAGATGTACAGTGTATGTGGGGTGGCCATGGGAAATGCAGAATTACCGGGATAGAGAGTTTGAGTGTAGGTGGGATGCTTTTCAGACAGTCGCTGAAGACCTGATGGGCCGAATGGCTTAGTTTTACACTGTAGGAATTCTACGATTAATCTAGAGACCCAATAATGTTCTGAGGACCAGGGCTCCAACCTTGGACTGTGGTGGATGTGGGTCCTTACAGTCTGAAGGGGTTTGTGGATGAACGCAGTCTGAGAGTTGGGCTGGGCTGTGTTCTGAGGTGTTGAGGGTGTGAATGTTTTGTGGAGGTACTGTCAGAGGGGCATTGTGGGTAAACACAATGGAATGGTGCTTTCTGAGGTATGAGCGAGCACTATCTGGTGGTACAAGGTGCAGAAGGTAGGAAGGTACAGATACACTTCCCTCATCATTCCCTCAGGGTCCGCAAGGCCCGCTGGTGTCGTAATTTGGGACGGAGGCCATGTCCATTTTAGAAGATTCAGATCTTTTCAAACAATCAGGGAAAAGTAACATCACCATGTGTCTTAAACATGGATTGGAGGAAAACTGTTGTCAACCTAAGGTCACTTGTTGCTTGGAGACGCTTTAGAAAAGCAGGCACCCAAACAGACCAACGCTGTCGATGCAAGAAGTGGTGCACAGGAAGATCCAACAAGTCATTTGTAGTTGCAGTCTGTCTCCCTAGAGCAGTCATCATGCAAGGTCAGGGTTCAGTCCGAGGAGAAGTAACTCTCCATCGAACCTTCCTCCATGTTTGTACAGTAATCGTGGTTGTGTGAGTGTGTGTGTGTATCTCTGTGTGTGAGAGAGAGAGACAGAGGGCGAGTGTCTGTCCGTGTGTGTGAGAGAGAGTGCGTGTGTGTATCTCTGTGTGTCTACGTGTGTGAGAGAGGGATTATGTGTTTGTGTATGTGTCTGTCTGAGTGTGTGTTTGTGTGCGTGTGTGTGTGAGAGAGAGAGGAATGTGTGTGTGTTTGAGAGAGTGAGAGTGTGTGTTTGAAAGAGAGAGTGTGTGTTTGTGTGTATGTGTGTGAGAGCGAGAGGAATGTGTGTGTGCAAGAGAGAGAGTGTGTGTATGTGTTTGAGGGAGTGTGTGCGTGTGTATCTGTTTGAGGGAGTGAGAGTGAGTGTTTGAGAGAGTGAATGTCTGTGAGAGAGAGCGAGTGTGCCTGTGTTTGAGGGAATGAGAGTGTGCGTGTGTTTGAGAGAGTGAGAGAGTTGTGTGTGTGTAAACTAGCCAGTCTTATTGTGTGCCCAGCTGCTGTTTCAGGTGAATTGTTCCTTGTGTCATAGACACAAAAGCTGCAAGATTTGATGAACTGGGGGAAAGAGAGTGTTGTTCATTCCAGTGGGAATTCATCCAGTAAACCTTCTCTGAACCGTTCCTCACACACTAACGTCCCTCTGGCAGTGCAGTGACTAGTCCTGCACACAGGGCTCCAGGTACAAACCAATGTAATGTCACCGTAGTCTTACCAGAGCATGGGACAGCTCCTCATCACAGAGCAGTGTCTGGTGGGGATTTAATCAGAGGGTCACCATGGGCCAGCTGAGGGGAGAGGTTGGGAAGGAGAGCCCTTCAGGGACTGAAACCACGCTATTGGTTTTACTCTGCATTGTAAACCAACTGTCCAGCCAACTGTGCTAACTGACTTCATTCCGGGGCATGCCCTGTATAACCCAATCATAGCCAGCCTGCACCTCAATAGGAGCCACAAGCAAGGCCATTCGGCCCCCACCCTAACCCAGAATGGAGAGTACGGGAAGCTGATGAAGGAAACAAGTCCCTCCCATGTGGCCTTCTGAAATGGAGCTGGAGGACAGAGCAGACCTGGCCTGCTGTTTGCTTCCCTGAGACTGGCCTGCGCCACGTGAGGGAGAGACTGAGGGGAACCTCGAGGAGATTTCACTTCTCACTGAGAGGCTGCAACTCCAATCCAAATCAGGCTGGTTCCCTCCGAGACTCACGGAAGAGTGCAGCACTCTACAGATCAGGCCCTTGTGGAGTCATAACCTCCAGTGTGGGGGGGCAAGAGCTGGGAGATAGCATTAAGAACATAAGACCATCCGAAATAGGAATAGGAGGAGACCATCCTGCCCTTTGAGCCGGCTCTGCTATTCAATAGGATCATGGATGATTCAACATTTGATTTGGGAGCTGAAACCCGGACAGCACAGAGACAGAGAATCAAATTACTCTGCCATGAAGAATCATCAGAGAGAGCGAGCGAACACACACACACACACACACACACACACACACACACAGGAAGGATGTGGAGGCACTGGAACGGGTGCAGAGGAGGTTTACCAGGATGTTGCCTGGTATGGTAGGAAGATCGTATGAGGAAAGGCTGAGGCACTTGGGGCTGTTTTCATTGGAGAAAAGAAGATTTAGGGGTGACTTGATAGAGGTGTACAAGATGATTAGGGGTTTAGATAGGGTTGAACATGAGAACCTTTTTCCACGTATGGAGTCAGATATTACGAGGGGGCATAGCTTTAAATTAAGGGGTGGTAGGTATAGAACAGATGTTAGGGGTAGATTCTTTACTCAGCGAGTCGTGAGTTCATGGAATGCCCTGCCAGTAACAGTGGTGGACTCTCCCACTTTATGGGCATTTAAACGGGCATTGGATAGGCATATGGAGGATAGTGGGCTAGTGTAGGTTAGGTGGGCTTGGATCGGTGCAACATCGAGGGCCGAAGGGCCTACACAAGAATTGTGGGATTCAGGCTGTCTGTGGGAATTTTGCCACAAGGAGCGAGCTCTGGACTGGGAAGAGACAAAGGAGCAAAATGCTAGAGAGGGGTCTGATCCCACAGATTTCACTGCTTCCCACTCTCACTGCAGCTCTCATGTCTATTTCTGTGTTCCCAGTTCTCTCTCCCATGTCTTTCCTTCAATCCCTATCTCTCAACATCCTTCACATCTCTGCCCTGTTTACATTTCCCAGTAGATTCCCTTCCCCCTTTGTCACCTCACCAGATTTTCCAGGAATGTTTAATCATTTAGTCTTTCACAAAACCAACACCTTGCTCATCTCTCTCTGCATCTATCTCTCAGCTCTGTGGGATCTTGCTTTTCTTGCCTGTACATCATTCTCACTGCATCGCAGCAGCTCCACCACCCCCTCCCCCACCATCACCCAACTCTCTCAGCTCGATCTCTCTGCTGTTGCAACTCTCTCTCTCTCTCTCTCTCTCTCTGTCCTATATCTCTCCCTGGGGTTTCTACCTTGCTGTCTGTCTGACCTTCTCTTCCTGCCTTTCTCTCCCATTTTCATGTTGTATCTGTCTGACATTGTATTTCTCTTCCTGGGGGTTTCACTCTCTCTCTCTCTCTGTCTCCTGCTCTCTCTCAGTTCTTCTCACTTTCTCTCCCTCTTTCTGCCTGCTTGTCTTTCGTTTGTTCTCTCCCTCCCTCTCACTGTCTGTCTGTCCCTCTCTCTTTCAGTCCTGTCGTTTCTCTCCCTCTTTCTCCCTGGACCCTCTGCTCTGTCCCAGTGACTGGGGAAGGGGCAATGGGAAGAGTTTGCCTCAGTGCCTGGTCTCTCCCAGGATTTACCCCGACTGTGGGGAGGGGGTGAGTGGAAGGAACATGGAGTACTTTTCTGAGTGAGTCTGAAATAGAGAAAAAGAGAAAGGGAGAGTGACAAAAAGAGAGAGAGACATGGAGAAAGTGGAGATGGAGAAAGTGGGGAGAGAGAGAGATGGGCAGTGAGAGTCAGGGAGACGGAGAGAGTGAGAGAAGGACAGAGTGAGAGAGAGGGAGAGAGAGAGAGAGAGAGAGAGAGAGACATATATGGAGGGAGAAGGACAGTGTGTATGACTGGCGATGGTTTCAGAGTGGGATCTCACTGTGCATGACAGCAGTCAGTCAAAAGGCGAGTTAGTCTCTGCACCATGTCCTCCAGCCCAGGGGCTCTGAGTCTGCATGGGGAAGGAGGAGAGTGGGAGACAAGGAGTGAGTAGGACAGCCAGAACCAGGGGGAGTGTTTGATGGAGATTTGGGGTTTGTGGAGAAAGGAGGGGCTGTTGTCAGAGAGAGATGGAGGGAGGGAGAGCCAGTGATGCAAAGTCTGAGACAGGGCAGAGAAGAGGTCTCCACAGGAAGGATAGTCAATGAGGCCATTCAGGAGCCAATCCTGAGGATCCTGAACAGGACCAGGATCATTTAATGGGGGAGCGGGGGATGATGGGCAGAAAGGATTTCCATCTGGATCCAAGCCTTCTGTAATTCTGTGACTGGGATCTTGCTGTGCATTAAAACAGTCACAGGCCAGACAGTCAACCCAGACTCATTTACCGGTGTGAGAAAGTGAGGACTGCAGATGTTGGAGAGTCAGAGTTACAGGGTGTGGAGCTGGGGAAGCACAGCAGGTCAGCCAGGAGAGTCGATGGGTCAGGCCTGACCTGCTGGGCTGTTCCAGCTCCACACTTTTCCACTCATTTCCCTCTGCCCCACGGAGTGGGGCTCCCAGCAATGTTGGGGGCAGCAAAATATTTGAGGGGGGCACTGTTGGTGAGGCAATTATTTGGGAGGGAAGATATTTGGGTAAGGGAATAAACTTGGGAGACAGAGAAAATGGGGGCAAAATATTTTTGAGGGGGTTCAAAATTGGGTGAGCACTTTCAGATCTGAAATAGAGAAAAAAGAGAAAGGGAGGGTGAGAAAAAGAGAGAGAGAGGGAGAGAGTGGGAATGGTGATGAGAGAAAGATGGGCAGAGAGCGAGAGAGGGAGAGGGTGAGAAAAAGGCAGAGTGAGTGAGAGAGAGAGAGACAGGCAGAGAGAGAAGGACAGAGAGAGGGAGAGAAGGAGGGTCAGACTGAGACAAACAGGAGTTAAAGCATGGACAGACTGAAGGGGGGACACTCATTATTCCAGCTGGTTCCAGCTCTCTCTCTCTCTCTCTCAATGGTTTTTCACACTCCCTCTCTCCCATGCTTCTGGGGTTCGCTTCAACCCGTGTTTCTATCTCTCCCTCTCTGGTTCTGTCTTTGGGTCTGTGAAGCTGCTTTCTCTCTCTCTCTCTCTCTGTCTGTCTGTCTGTCTGTCCCTTGCCATGCTGGTCTCCTCAGAAGGCCTCCAGACGATTCAAGACATCAGTCTGCAGGTGAACCCTGTTTGTGTTCGTTTCTGGATGGTTTTCCGGAACTTTCTGAGTTCTCGCCAATTAGGAGAACTGGCTGATTGTTTGAAGCATTTCCAATCATTTGGATGGTTTGTTCCTGTTTGTTTCTTTCTGTAGCAGGACCCGGTGTTTTCCTGTCTGGGCGCTCCTCTGTTTGGTGGAGACATATGTCTGCCCTTTGTTGCCTTTTCCATTCCCACTTGGCTGCTGTGCGGGTTTGGGATTTGGGAGATTTATTTGGCCAATAGACCTTGGCTGTCTATCTGTGTTTTAACCAGGAGGTTGTGACATTTCCCCCAACTCATCCACTTACATGGAAAGAAGCTTATACAATGAATTGCAAACCGGATTTTAAACACTGGTTATGCTTATTGTCAGAATAGCCAGCTGTCTGGCCGAAAGCCATTGTGTACATTGGTCAAACCTATCATCGTATGGCTGATAAGTGATATCAAAGAAATGAATCATAGAATCCCTACACAGCAGAAATAGGCCCTTCAGCCCATCGAGTCCACAATGACCCTCTGTAGAGAATCCAAATTAGATTCCCCCCCAATGATATCCCTGACATCCTGCATTTCCCATGGCTATTCCAGGAGAAAATGTGGACTGCAGATGCTGCAGACCAGACCTGAAAATGTTTTGCTGGAAAAGCACAGCAGGTCAGGCAGCATCCAAGGAACAAGAGAATCGATGTTTCGGGCATGAACCCTTCTTCAGGAATGAGGAAAGTGTGCCAAGCAGGCTAAGATAAAAGTTAGGGAGGAGGGACTTGGGGGAGGGGTGTTGGGAATGTGACAGTTGGAAGGAGGTCAAGGTCAGGGTGATAGGCCGGAGTGGGGTGGGGCCAGAGAGGTCAGGAAGAAGACTGCAGGTTAGGAAGGCGGTGCTGAGTTTGAGGGTTGGGGCTGAGACAAGGTGGGGGCAGGGGAAATGAGGAAACTGGAGAAATCTGAGTTTATCCTTTGTGGTTGGAGGGTTCCTAGGCGGAAGATGAAGCGCTCTTCCTCCAGCCATCATATTGATATGGTCTGGTGATAGAGGAGTCCAAGGACCTGCATGTCCTTGGTGGAGTGGGAGGGGGAGTTGAAGTGTTGAGCCATGGGTTGGTTGAGGAGAAAGTGAGTTCTGCAGATGCTGGAGATCAGAGCTGAAAATGTGTTGCTGGAAAAGTGCAGCAGGTCAGGCAGCATCCAAGGAACAGGAGATTCGACGTTTCGGGCATATGGTTAGGTTGGTTGGTCCGGGTGTCCCAGAGGTGTTCTCTGAAGCATTCCACAAGTAGGCGGCCTATCTCCCCAATATAGAGGAGGCCACATCGGGTGCAGCGGATGCAATAGATGATGTGTGTGGATGTGCAGGTGAAGTTGTGGTGGATATGGAAGGATCCCTTGGGGCCTTGAAGGGAAGTAAGGTGGGAGGTGTGGGCGCAAGTATTACATTTCTTGCGGTTGCATGGGAGGGTGCCGGGATTGGAGGCTGGGTTGGTGGGGGGTGTGGACCTGACGAGGGAGTCACGGAGGGAGTGGTCTGTTCGGAATGCTGATAGGGGAGGGGAGGGAAATATATCCCTGGTGGTGGGTTCCGTTTGGAGGTGGCGGAGATGACGACGGATGATACTGTGTATATGGAGGTTGGTGGGGTGGGAGGTGAGAACCAGTGGGGTTCTATCCTGGTGGCGATTGGAGGGGCGGGTCCCACCGACTGACTCGCAATGCTACCTAGGTTACACCTCCTCCCACCCTGCCCCCTGTAAAAACACCATCCCATATTCCCAATTCCTTCGTCTCCGCCGCATCTGCTCCCAGGAGGACCAGTTCCAATACCGTACAGCCCAGATGGCCTCCTTCTTCAAAGACCGCAATTTCCCCCCAGACATGATTGAATATGCTCTCCACCGCATCGCCTCCACTTCCCGCTCCTCCGCCCTTGAGCCCCGCCCCTCCAATCGCCAGCAGGACAGAACCCCACTGGTTCTCACCTACCACCCCACCAATCTCCATATACATCGTATCATCCGTCGTCATTTCCGCCACCTCCAAACGGACCCCACCACCAGGGATATATTTCCCTCCCATCCCCTATCAGCGTTCCGAATCAGACCACTCCTTCCGTGACTCCCTCGTCAGGCCCACAGCCCCCCACCAACCCAACCTCCACTCTCGGCACCTTCCCCTGCAACCGCAAGAAATGCAAAACTTGCGCCCACACCTCCCCCCTTACTTCCCTCCAAGGCCCCAAGGGATCCTTCCATATCCACCACAAATTCACCTGCACCTCCACACACATCATTTACTGCATCCACTGCACCCGATGTGGCCTCCTCTATACTGGGGAGACAGGCCGCCTACTTGCGGAACGCTTCAGAGAACACCTCTGGGACACGTGGATCAACCAACCCAATCACTCCACAAAGGACATGCAGGTCCTTGGACTCCTCCATTGCCAGACCATAGCAACACGACAGCTGGAGGAAGAGTGCCTCATCTTCCGCCTCGGAACTCTCCAACTACAAGGGATGAACTCAGATTTCTCCAGTTTCCTCATTTCCCCTGCCCCCAACTTGTCTCAGCCCCAACCCTCGAACTCAGCACCACCTTCCTAACCTGCAATCTTCTTCCTGACCTCTCCGCCCCCACCTCCACTCCGGCCTATCACCCTCACCTTATCACCCTCACCTTAACCTTTTTCCAACTTTCGCGTTTCTAATGCCCCTCTCCCGAGTCCCGAGTCCCTACCTTTTATATTAGCCCGCTTGGCACACTTTCCTCATTCCTGAAGAAGGGCTCATGCCCGAAACGTCGATTCTCCTGCTCCTTGGATGCTGCCTGACCTGCTGCGCTTTTCCAGCAACACATTTTCAGACATGGCTATTCCAGCTTGCCTGAATATCCCTAGAATCTATGGGCAATTTAACATGGCCAATTTGTCTAACATGCGCATCTTTGGACTGTGGGAGGAAACACATGCAGATGCGGGGAGAACATGCAAACTCCACACAGACAGTCACTCAAAGGTGGAATCGAACCCAGGTCTCTGGCGCTGTGAGGCAACAGTGCTAACCAGTGAGTGACTGTGGCTCTCCTAACTGCTTCTACAAAATATATATCATTCCAATAATACGTACAGAATTGTGATGCATAGGCAGTGATCGAAATAAATACAAGTGAATGAGACCTGATGGCTCAAAATCCTGGAATTCCCTCCTGATTAGAATTCCCTGAGAATTCTATCAGCCTTCCAGCCCCTGTGCGTGTCCAAGCATTATGCGTAATGATGGTACCCATCTGTTGCAACCTGCAATCATAACCCCAAGATATATCAAGGTGAGTGCAGTTAGGACCACAGCTTTTTGTAAGAGGAACCAAATTCATGGATGACAGGCTATGGGCATGTGATAGTATGGCCTGTTCCTTCACATTTACTTAGGGGTGGTCCCTGTTCCCTCTATCTCCACAGTATGTGGGACGGAATCATGGTAGCCCATCCTAATACCTTTTTTATACAACTCCAATAATTTGGACTTCATCCTAACTTTGTCATTTGGGTTAAGTGTATGGGATATAGGAAATTTATGTTTCTTCTGCAATTCGAAATTCATTACGGGGGGGGAACACAATGAAATAAGGAAAAAATATGTGGAAACCAAATTATATAAATATCGAGTATTTGTTGAATTTGGTGTGTGTTTTGTCCCTGCCTTGTGGACATCAGACCCACTTGCAAGTGTGAAATAAAGAGCTCTGCTGATTCAGATCTTGTCTCGGACTGTAATTGTTGCAGTGAGTGAGCTTTGCTTCTCACAATTGGCGCCCAACATGGGGCTGTCCGGGATGTTCTTCCATCGCCGGGGGGAGTGGCTGGCCCTGGACACTGGGAAGACGCGTCCCGTTCCCCATTGAGGAGCGGTCTCGTCTCCCTGTTTGGTCCCTCCCTTGGGCGACTGGTACGAATCCCACAAGAGAGGCATCTGAATCAGACAGTGACAGGCAGTTGATAGAATATACGGCAGAAAAGTGGCCAGGCAACTCTGTGCCCAGACCAAGGTAAGAAAACTGACTTTTAAGTACTGCCTTGGTGGCCGGGAATGAGTTTTAGTAGTTAGTAAGGGACTAACGAAGGAACGCAATATGGATT
This sequence comes from Hemiscyllium ocellatum, assembly GCF_020745735.1. Lineage (NCBI taxonomy): Eukaryota > Metazoa > Chordata > Chondrichthyes > Orectolobiformes > Hemiscylliidae > Hemiscyllium > Hemiscyllium ocellatum. Next base: position 502,219 of record NW_026867470.1, on the reverse strand, counting down.
GTGCCGTGGGTAAGGAAACAAGCCTCTGGGGATAACAAGGCAATGAAAGAGGAGGCGGGGTCCCTTGCAGTATACCTCCTGAAAGTCCATTGGGGAGGATGTTGCGTGAATGGACACGCAATACTTGTACAAGGGTAAAGGATAAAAAGAAAATGATTAAATATTATTGATAAGATTACTTACAGTGGGGAAACAGGCCCTTCGGCCCAACAAGTCCACACCGACCCGCCAAAGCGCAACCCACCCATACCCCGACATTTACCCCTTACCTAACACTACGGTCAATTTAGCATGGCCAATTCACCTGACCCGCACATCTTTGGACAGTGGGAGGAAACCAGAGCACCCGGAGGAAACCCACGCAGACACACGGAGAACGTGCAAACTCCACACAGTCAGTCGCCTGAGTCGGGAATTGAACCCGGGTCTTTGGTGCTGTGAAGCAGCAGTGCTAACCACTGTGCCACCGTGCTGCCCATTGCTTTGTATGGACTAAGGAATCCATTTTTGTCTTGCCGTCTTCTGGCCAAAGTACAGTTCAGACGAGGATTGGGTATGTCAGTATTTAGAGTTGTATGTGCATGCAAAGCAACCTTCTAGCCAACAGGAGGCGGACTATGCGTCCTGTTGGAGAGGCAGTTTGGGAATGCTGGTAGTGAAGACAAAGGATTCCCCCTCTGCCCCACCCAGTCCCTGGGATCCTCTTAGCTGTTTGCCCCCCCCCCCGTACCATAGAATCAGATTAGGTGAAGTTGGGGGAGGAGGGGAGACAGACACACAGACAGGGACAGGGAACAGATGACTCACAAGAGGAGGACAAAGGGGCGGTGGACGGGGATGTTGTTGTTCCTGACCTTCACTCCTCGGCAGAAGAAAGAGAAGCTAAAGTAGACGTAGAGGAGGCCTCCAGAGGACCTAAATCAAAGCCTAAGGGGGCAAAACAAAAGAAAAAGGGGAAGAACGTAATGACTTGTCCCCTTCAGGAGGTACCAATAGGGGACAAAGAGATTGGGTTTGTGAGTGCCCCCCCCTCCCACCCTCACCAGTGGGGAGGTAAGAACATTTAAAAAGGAAATGACGTTCCTGGTTGAGGATCCGGTAGGATTGTCTGAACAAATTGATCAATTTTTGGGGTCCAGCCTGTATACATGGGCTGAGTTAATGTCTATTTTGAATATACTATTTACTGGGGGAGGAAAGGGGACTTATATGGGGATGCTGGACAGGGAGAGATGAAGTTTCCCCTCAGAGACCCCAAGTGGGAAAATCAAAACCCAGAGCATAGAGAAGAATTGAGAGAATTGAAAGACCTGATTCTAAAAGGAATAAGAGAGGCAGTTCCGAAGTTGCAGAATCTGACTAAAGCCTTTGAAGTTAGTCAGGAGAAAGATGAGACTCCCTCAGCTTTCTTGCAGAGATTAAGAGACTCAATGCGGAAATATTCTGGAATGAACCGTGAGGACCCAGTGGCACAGGGTCTTTTGAAAGTACATTTTGTAACAAAGGCATGGCCAGACATACAGAGAAAGATACAGAAGATAGAAGGGTGGAGTGAAAAACCATGAGATGAATTGTTAAGAGAGGCACAGAAAGTGTTTGTAAAGAGAGAGGACGAAAGACAGAAACAGAAGGCGAAAATGATGGTAGCTGCGGTTGATGAGGTAATTAAGAGAAGAATGGAACCAATAGTGAGCAACCGGAGCAGCGGGTGACAGCATGTAGGGCAGAGAGGAAAGGGGAGAGGGAGAGGACAAGGGGGAGCATTTGATAGAGGGTTCGAGCGACAGGGGCAGAGATGGGGGTCTCCACAGGCAGGATGCTATTATTGTAGAAAGATAGGGCATTTTAGGCGGGAGTGTCCTGATCTACAAAGGGAAGCAAGGGCCATTCCGCTTATGAATTTTGATAATGAATAGGGGTGTCAGGGGTTCCTGCCCTCGGGGACCCACCAGGAACCCTTGATAAACTTGAAGATGGGACCCTGTAGGGAAGAGGTAGTCTTCCTAGTAGATACGGGGGCAGCACGGTCATCGCTGAATTTTAAACCGGAGAAAGTAGAAATGTCGACACGATCAATTACTGTTTCTGGGGTGAAAGAGGAGGGATTTACTGTCCCAGTATTTGAACCTATGATGATAGAAGGTCCTAAGGACAGGGTCACAGGGGAATTGTTGTATATCCCCGATATAGGAAGTAACTTATTAGGGAGAGAATTAATTATCCTCTTAGGACTGGAGATTGGAATTCAGGAAAAGAATTAGTTGTATAAATGGCAATGTTGACAGAGGATATGGAGAGAGAGATAGACCCTACTGTATGGGCTAGGAAAGGGAATCGTGGAGAACTACAGATCCCTCCCCTTGAAGTAAATTTAGAAAGGAAAGGGGACATTGTCTGTGAGCGACAATATCCCATTTCCATAGAGAGTAAACGAGGACTGCAGCCAGTAATTGAGGGACTGATTATAGACTGAGTAAGATCCCTCATGACCACAAATGGTTTAGTTTGACAGATTTAAAGGATGCCTTTTGGGCTTGTCCCTTGGTGGAGGAAAGTAGGAATTTGTTCATCTTTGAATGGGAAGACCCCAAGACAGGACAAACACAGCAATACTGGTGGACTGTGCTCCCCAGGGGTTTACAGAATCCCTGAATTTATTTGGACAAATGTTGAACAAAATGATGATGCGAGAGATTATGGCTGTCCTACACCAAGGCAGTCATTGGGGAGTACAAGCAATGTGTGATTTAGTTCTTAGGGAATATGGATGTAAAGGAATATGTACAAGTGATAATCTGCAGAAAGGTAAATAAAAAAAAGTCTTGGGAAAACAGACCCCGGGAGGAAGAGGCCCAGGATTGAGACCCTTCCAGAGTATACAAGTAGATTATACTGAGTTACCCAGGGTAGGGAGACTAAAATATATGTTGGTCAGAGTAGATCATTTATCCGGTTGGGTTGAGGCATACCCCCCTAGCTACTGCCACTGCGAGTGGGGTGTCTAAAACAATATTGGAAACACTCAAACGACAGCTCTCTAAATTGATAATAAAAACCAGACTCCCTTGGACCAAATGTTTACCTATAGCTCTTTTGCGAGTACGAACAGCCCCAAGGAAAGATTTGGGACTATCCCCCTATGAAATCTTATTTGGATGACCTTATCTGGGAACGAATGGAGAATTGCCAATTCCCGAAACTAAAGATTTGTTCTTGAAGTATATACTGGGCTTGTCCTCCTCTTTGTCTTTCCTCAGGGAAACAGGGTTTATTGGCACAGACTCCATCCCTAGAATTCACCATTCATCCCATCCAGCCGGGAGATTGGGTCTTAATAAAATCATGGACAGAGACTAAATTGCAGCCGGACTGGGAAGGGCCGTACCAGGCTCTTTTAACGACTGAAATGGCAATAAGGACGGTGGGGAAAGGCTGGATCCACTACACTCGGATCAAAGGGCCAGTGGAATCTCCAGTTGAGGAAGAAGTCTGGATAGCCGAATCAACACAAGGTCCACTGAAACTCAGACTAAAGAGACTTTGAGTAACTGATTATACAGTGGCGACGTGAGCGCGGGATTATTTCTGTAGGATTGTGTATTAAGTTGTTTTGTGCTTCAGCATGATGTTTAAAGTACTGAGTCTGTTTAGAGTTATGATGTTAGCCCTCTTAGTATTGGGATTTTGTCAAATATCCTTTTCATATGTATTATAAATGGTTCCTGAGTCTGATAATCCACAAGTAATAGACGCTGATGCATGCAGCTTAGTCAATTGTGGGGATGTAGATATTCGGAGACAGTACCGCAGTTCAGAGATACATCTTAAGTCCTTGGGGATGGCCTTGGGGATGGTACTTGGTATAATAGTCTCGTCACAGTACACCGGACTCCCTTCCAACCAGCTCGTGATTGTCCCGATAGAAAGTGTAACCCAATATACCTGACAATAAAGAAAACCACATGGCACGAAGCAATTCTGGGCAGGGGCACCTATGCGATACAATTAAATGAAACATTTGGGATAGAAATGAAAGCACATGGGAAACATTTCGTGGGCTGTTGTTTTGGAATTAGCGTAGGACAGGGAAAACAGGCGAAATTACTAGATAATGAGATACAACCTTTCACCCCTCCCACTGATCCTAAAGTAGTAAAAATTAGAGGTAAAGAACTTGAAACAGACTCTCGAAATAGAAACTGGATACAGATGCAAATGCCTGGGTTGAATGGGTAAAGTATACTGTAAAAGGTCTGAACAAAAGCAATTGCTATGCATGTGCCTCCGGTAGGCCAGTGGCCCAGGTGGTTCCCTTTCCGCTTGGGTGGAAGCGAGACAGGCAGGGCATGAAATGTATGATAACCCTGTATCAGGATGAGACTGCATGGAATGATAGGAATTGTACCTCCCTATCTCTGATGTTCCCTCCCTTGGAGAAGAAAGATGTACAAGTTATCCCCGCATTTTCCGCTGCAGTTGGAAATCACACGTTGTGTGTGTGTAGACGAGGTACAAGTCGGTCTAGAGATTTGGGGGAGCTGAAATTGTGTACGGAGATTAAAAATGTTACCAAAACGAAGAAAGAAGGGAACTACTCAGCACTAAAGGTTCCCCGAGCGGATCTGTGGTGGTACTGTGGAGGCAAAATATTGAGACCCACCCTACCTCCGGATTGGAGAGGGATATGTTCAATTGTACAATTGGCAATTCCATTTACCCTGGCATTTGAGAAGGAAAAGATAGTAGGGAAACAGGGAAGGGTAAGAGATCATTGTTAGACACTCTTTCGATGACAGGATTTATCTCGATTAGGTAGGGGTCCCTAGGGGGGTACCCGATGAGTTCAAGGCTTGTAACCAGATTGCAGCAGGTTTTGAGTCAGCTCTCTTTTGGTGGGTAAAAATTAATAAAAATGTAGATTGGATAAATTACATTTTCTATAATCAACAGTGATTTATAAATTATACAAGGGATGCGGTTAAAGGATTTTCAGACCAGCTTGATGTGACAAGTAGGATGGCATGGGAAAACAGAATGGCCCTTGATATGATTTTAGCAGAAAAATGGTGTGTGTGTGTGATGTTAGGAGGAAGCTGTTGTATCATACCCTGCATACAAGGGCTCACTCAAAGACTGATTGACACAGCCTTAATGAAACAGATGCCCTTAAAAGGAAATCTGACAGAAGAGCTTTATCAACTAAATATTGAGGAGATGAGTGAGACCAAGATGGATGAAATATCCGGAATGATGCTTGCGAATTTTGGGAGCAATGCTTAATAGAACAAAATGCAGAAGGTAACAAATGGTAAAGAAAGAAAAAGGGGAAATTGTGGGATATAGGAAATTTATGTTTCTTCTGCAATTCTAAAATTCATTATATAACTCACATCAGTGCGCAATTGTTTCAGCCAGGAGCTGAGTCAACAAGAATGTGAACTCTGTGGAGGAAATGCTAATTGGTTTGCTAAGGATGTAACAAATGGTAACCCCATTTAGAAGGGCTTTGTGACAGGATGCCGTGAAAAGGCAGGATGAGGGGCAAATAGCCTGAGATCAGGAATGAGCATGTTTTTCACAGACAAGACCGGATAAGACACGAGATAAGCAGGAGGGTCTCAGGGCAGTGGAGGATGTAAACAGGGGGGGCAGGGACACAATGAAATAAGGAAAAAATATGTGGTAACCAAATTGTATAAATACCGAGTATTTGTTGAATTCGGTGTGTTTTGTCCCTGCCTTGTGGACATCACACCCACTTGCAAGTGTGAAATAAAGAGTTCTGCTGATTCAGATCTTGTCTCGGACTGTAATTATTGCAGTGAGTGAGCTTTGCTTCTCACAAGTGGAATCCCTCATACCAAGCCCAGGTGTCCCACAGGGAGTGTCCTTACAGCTGTTAGTAACCCAGCCCTTGGTGAGCTGCTGTCACTCACAGTGAGCGATGTTAGTGTGGGTGTTCTCCTGGAACAAATATTGATGCTGTTTGTCACTAACCCGGGATGGGACTTTCCCTTGGCTGGCCTGCCTGAGCTCCTCCCTCAGCTGTTCCATCATCCCGTTACTGCACAGGGTGTGGTTTTACTGCTCACCGTCATCTCTGATTGGGCCCTGGATGATCTGGTTAATCGTGTTGGTGTGACCCTCCAGTCTGGTCACTAAGTGATGGTTAGCCTGATTCTCCACTAGTTGTCCCATGGTCTCCTCTGGGATTTCTGTGGTCAGTCTTTCTCAGGCTCATTAGAGAGCTGTTGGGTCAGGATCCTGAGTTTATTCTCCAAATTAGCCAAATCAGCGTACTGACCGGTAACACTCCAGCTCTGGGAGTGGACTCAGATACTGTGGTTAAATCATGAATGGAGTTCCCTTTTCTTTCATCTGCTAATTGCTGTTCCGGGTTTTCCCTGTCCCTTATCCCATTATCAGGTGGGAACATAATCATTTTAATGGGGAAGGACGCCACTCTGGTTACTGTATCCCTGATACATTCATTATGATTAGTGTCAGTTTGTTATTGAACAAGGTATTCCCTGTGAGCTCAATGACTAGTCGATTGTGAGGGCCTGGTGTGTGTGGGGGGGAGGAGCCTTCCCTTCTGGTCTCAGTCCGTTTTTAATTTTGTTTCTGAGGAATTCTCCCTGGTGGGCTTCCTGGGATATCACTGTCTGAACTCTGACCCCTTGTCCGGGCTGTGTGCTCAGTATCTCACTACCATACACCCGTTCTCGGGGAAACCCCACCAATCGCCCGTGATACCTGAGCTTCTGGAACACAATGTGGAAACCTGTTAAGTCTATTTCCTGTTCGGCAATTAATTAGCAGAGGGCCCAGGTCTCATTACAGGGGCGTCTGAGGGGTCGAATCCCAGGTGTCCCTCCTCCTTTCTGAGACATGGGAGACAAAGGGTCAGGCCCAGTTTCTCATCACTAAGAGAGATGCAGGTCATATCCCCAAAAATCCAGACAAATTGGACCCAGAGTCTCCGGGTGAAGCTGACAGGGGGAGGGAAGGGGCATTCCACTGGTTGTTGTTCTGCAGTTATGTAGCGCCTCTGCAGGGTCTGCCTTATCCTGCCCTCGAGCAGTGAGGACTGCTGACTGCATCACATCATGGATGCCCCTCCCGAGCTGTTGGCCCTCAGGGAGGGCTGAATGGCCTACTGGACTAAGGCACATGGCAATTAATTTGCTTTGCTCCTCAGCATCCACACTGTGTATGTCGGTCAATCTCATCCAAACATGTATTTGGGTCAGAGACGGGATCGTTTTGGTGCTACCCACCAGTTGGGTGGCTGGAATGGCTGTTGTGTACGGAGTGAGACCATCAGCTGTTTGACACTGGGTAACCACAGGATTCATGGAATCTGAGTTCGGCTGTGGCTCAGGGCTGGGGGCAAAAGGTGCAGTGCCCTGGGAGAAAGGCAGTGGGAGTCCCCATCTGTGAGTGGGTGTGGATGTGTCAGCGTGGGGGCTGTCGTTATCTCCCTGGGGACGTAGAACCCCAAAGGCACATATTGTCCCATTCTGGGAGGAGTCCTAGTTCCCTAGGGATTATATTTGCTCCTGGCACCTCCTACTGGGGCCTGATGTGTGTTGTTCCATGTTGCAGGTGTACAGGACACATGCAGCTGCCTGGAGCTCATACAATGTCCTTCCAGATTGTCCGTGTAACCTGAGGGTGCCTCCCCATCCTCAGAGGCCCTACTTTCACTGGAATGGGCTCTTCCCAATTGTAACTGGAGTAGTCCCATTTGGGTGAGGTTTTCCTGCAACCTTCTGTCCTGCTCATTGTGTAGGAGACCTACCTCGGTCACAGCCTGTAGGTTTCCCTGGGGTGACTGGATCCCAGCTGCCTTATCCCAGCTGGGGGTCCTCCAGACCAACGGCAGTGGAGTGAGCTTTCCAGCTTCCTTCCCCAGTTCTCTATGGGCATCTCACCTCAGCTCCTGTGCCAGGAATCCTTCGCTGCAAGGCCAGGTTGGCTTCCTGCCAAATTCTGCAGGACTATTTCACATTTGTACTGGCTCGTGTCCCTATTGCTTTGGCTGCTTCTGTATTATGGGACACCTGGGTACATTCATAGAGTCATAGAGTTCTACAGCATGGAGACAGGCTCTTTGGCCCAAACTGGTCCATCCACACTAACCCTGTTTCCCTGCACTTGGCCCATATCCTTTCAATACGTTCCTCTCCATGTATTTGTCCAAGTGCCTTTTAAATGTTATTAAATGTATCCTCCTCGACCACTTCCACTGGTAGTTCCTTCCGTATGTGTAGCACCGTCTGGGTAAAAGCGTTGTCCCTCAGGTTCACTTTTAATCTTTCCCCTTTCACCTTAAACTGATGCCCTTTTATCCTAGATTCCCCAAGCCTTGGATAAAGACTGAGTGCATTCACCCTATCCATGTCTCCCATGATCTTATACATCTCTATAAGGACCGCCCCCAGTCTCCTACACACTAAAGAAAATGTCCTAGCTTGTCTAACCTCTCTCTATAACTCTAGTTGAGTTCTGGCAACATCCTTGCAAATTTCTTCAGCACTTTTTCCAGTTTAATAACATCCTTCCTATAGCATGGTGGGCAAAACTGAACACAATATTCCAAGTGTGGCCTCACTAACATCCTGCACAATTACAACAGAACTTCCCAACTTCGATATTCCATGCCCTGACTGATGAAGGGCCCAGTGTGCAAAAAGCCTTCTTCACTGCCCTGTCTCCCTGAGTTCAGAGAGCTGTGCTCCTGGAATCCAAGATCCCTCTGTTCCACTATACTCCTTCAGGCCCTACCATTCACCGTGAAACCCCTGTCTTCATTTGTCTTACCAAAATGCAAGATCTCGCACTTGTCTATATTAAACTCCATTTGCCATTTCTCAGCCCAATTCTCCAGCTGATCAAGGTGCTGTTGCAGTTGCTGAGAACCTTCCTCACTTATTTTAGTGTAATCTGCAAACTTACTAATCATGCCTTAAACATCCTCGTCCAAATCATTGATATAGATAACAAACAGTAATGGGCCTAGCACTGACCAGCTCAGTGACACAATGGTTCAGTGGTTAGCACGGCTGCCTTACAGCACCGTGGACCTGGGGTCAATTTCTACCTCACAGGATGGTCTGTGTGGGTTAGATCCTGTTAGAGTTAGATCTCCGATAGTATGAAAACAGGCCATTTGGCCCAACAAACAACACCGACTTGCTGAAGAGTAACCCACCCAGAGCCGTTCTCCCTACCCAACATTTACCCTTAATGAATGCACCTAGCGCTATGGGCAATTTAGCCTGGCCAATTCATCTGACCAGTGCATTTTTGGAATGGGGAGAAAACCGGAGCACCCGAAGGAAACCCAGGCAGACACAGGGAGAATGTGCAAACTCCACAGAGTCACCCGAGGCTGGGGTCGAACCCGTGTCCCTGGTGCTGTGAGGCAGGAGTGCCAACCACTGAGCCACCATGCCACACCAACTGAGTTTGTACGTTCCCCCATGTCTGTGTGGGTTTCATCTGGGTGCACCGGTTTCCTCCCACAATCCAAAGATCTGCAGGTCAAGTGAATTGGCAATGTTCAATTGCTGAGTATGTTCATGGATGTGTAAGTAAGTTGCATTAGTCAGGGGTAATTGTAGAGTAATAAAGTCGGGAAATGGGTTTGAGTGAAATAATCTTCAGAGGGCTAGTGGACTTGTTGGGCCGAAGGGCCTGTTTCCACAGAGGTGTGATTCTATGATTCTATGACCGCTGAGGCACGCCACTAGTCACAGGCCCTCAGTCTGACCATTACCCTCTGCTTCCTACCATCAAGCCAATTGTGTACTCAGTTTGCCAACGCCCCCTGGATTCCATGTGATCTAACCTTCCAGAACAAGGTACCATGTGGAACCTTATCAAAGGCCTTCCTGAAATCTGTAGAGTCTACATGTACTGGCCTGCCCTCGTCAAACCTCCTGATCACTTCAATACAGAACGCTGACAAACTTGTGAGGCATGGTCTCCCATGCACAAGGCTGTGCTGACTACTCCCAATCAAATCTTGTATTTCCAAATGCATGTATATCTCATCTCCCAGAATCTTCTCAAGTAACTTACTTACCACAGATGTTAGGTTTACTGATCTATAGTTCCCAGGTTTACCTTTGCAGCCATTCTTGAATTAGGGCACAACATATGCTGTCCTCCAGTCTTCCGGGACCTCACCCGTGGCTAACGGTGAGGCAAAAAGATCAGCAGGGACCCCACAAGTACTTGTCTCGCCTCTTGAGGTGCTGTTGGATATGTTTGGTCAGGTCCAGGAGATTTATCCACCTTCATACATTCTAATGCACTCAACACATCCTCTCCTGTGATATGGACTGACCCCGAGAGATCATCACTCACTTTCCCAAATTCCCAAGCCTTCGTGTCCTTCCCCAAGGTCAACACAGAGGTGAAATAACTCCTGCGATTCTGCACACACATGTCCACTTTGGCACTTGAAGGATCCTATTTTCTCTTGATTTATTCTTTTTTCCTTGGGAGGGCGAGATTGCAGTGTTGGGTAGGGATCAGTCAGGCAGGGGGTGATTGCAGTATTGGGTAGGGATCAGTCAGGGAGGGGGTGGGTGCAGTGTTGGATAGGGATCAGTCGGGGGGAGATTATAATATTGGGTAGGGATCAGTCAGGGAGGGGGAGATTGCAGTGTTGGGTAGGGATAGGTCGGGGTGATATTGCAGTGTTGGTAAGGGATCAGTAAGGGAGGGTGGGTTGTAGTGTTGGGTAGGCATCAGTAAGGGAGGGGGAGATTGAAGTGTTGGGTAGGGATCTGTAAAGTAGGGGGGTATTGCAGTGTTGGGTAGGGATCGGTCAGGGAGGAGGAGATTACAGTGTTGTTTAGGGGTCAGTTAGGGAGGGGGATATTGCAGTATTGGCTAGGGATCAGTCAGGGAGGGGGTAATTGCAATGTTGAGTAGGGATCAGTCAGGGAGGGGGGTGACTGCTGTGTCGGTGAATCTGTTTTTTTGGTGACAGTACAGATGGCTGTACAGTCTGTATCTCGAACTGTAACCAACGAATCCATATTGTTCCAAAGTCAACAGAGTGTATGTTGGCTGCAAGATAGAAAGTGCTTTTTGAATTTAAAGCACAGCAACAGCTGCCATCTGAGAGATGAGCTGTTCCAAAATAGATACATGTTCCAATTACCTGAGGTTAGGCTGCTGTTTTGACCACATTTCCAATTTACCCAATTAGTTTAAGTTGTGCCCTGGATACCAGAAACCAATGGCATTTGGTTTGATTGTTTTGATACCTTGAAACTAATTATCAGAGTTTATTGAGTTGTGGGTGTTATATAAACTTGGTATTTTGAAAGTATGAGGGATAGCAACTGCTATCGAATAGCGAACAACTGCTGTCGAGCCCGAGAGCTAAATGACCATCTCGCATCTTCCTCTCAAAGAAATTAGAAAACAATTTCAACCAAAGTACCTTTTCATGTAAAACCTGCTCACATTAAAAAAAAGAAAGAAGACAGCCCAGCGAGATCAGCAGCAGGAGGATTGAAAACAGAGGAACCTGCTTGGTCTTGAGATTAAGTTAATGCAATGCTTAATAAGTGTCGAGTTTAATAATTGGAACAGTGTATTTTTGTGGAGTTGGAGTCAGGTACTAAGTAGGTAAAAGAAGGGGACTTGGATTTGTGAACAGTTGTTGTTTAGTGTTCACTATTAGAGTTAAGAAAATAATTATAATTTTATTAATGTATTGGAATTTTGGAGTTCTCCGTCCCTATTATTTTAACAGATTACAGAGTGAACCAAGACTCTCTGGGTGTTTGGTTTAATTAACAGAGAGGTTCAACTTCTGCATCATAATCAATGGCAGGAAATTTCTATTGAGACTGCAATGGATAAGCAGCCCAAAGAAACTGGAAGCTTGATGCTGAAAAATAGAGGCCAGCCATTTCTATGGTGAGTGGGTTCTAATAATATCATGTAATCACCTGCCACGATTTCTCACTTCAAAACCGTTCATAGGTAGCTATTTGGGACATTAGTATAATGTTGCTTGACATGGAATATTTACAGATTAACTAGTCTGTTTAACTGTATCAGTACCCGCTGAAGAATTTGATTTTTGATGGACACTTAGAGGGTTCCAAGCTGATAGGACTTACCCAGTAGGAAATGCAACTTTCCTGGACAATTCCTTTGGATTATGCTAAGATGGGGAATCTGCCGGTTCCCAGCTCAACCCTGCCTCTACACTGGGATAAAGACTCTCTGTAGGATGTGATAGAATATTCTCCACTTGCCTGTATGAGTGCAGCTCCAATAAACACTCAAGAACCTTGACACCATCCAGGACAAAGCAACCTGCTTGATTGGCACCCCACCCACAAATATCCACTCCCTCCACCAAAGATGCTCAGTAGCAGCAGTGTGTACCACCTACAAATGCAGTGCAGATATTCACCAAAGATCCTCATACAGCACCTTCCAAACCCACAGCCACTTCCATTTAGGACAATGGCAACAAATACACGGGAACACCACCTTATGCAAATTGCCTTCCAAGCCGCTCACCATCTTGAAGAGGAAATATATCCCTGTGTCAAATTCCTGGAATTCCTTCCCTAACAACATTATGGGCGACCTACATGGACAATACTGGTTCAAGAAGGCAGTTCACCACCAACTTCTCAAGGGACAACTAGGGATGGGTAAGAAATACTGGGCCTGGGCAGTGACACCAACATCCCATGAATGAATTCGAAAAATGGTTTCATGTCTGGAACAACAGGACCATCCTGTGGCTTCACTAAGGAGCTTTATTTATTCATTACGCAAGGAATTCCTTTGCTGTGTTAGTGACCTTCACTCTGAACTGAGATAATGTTGCTGCATAAATAAACTTGTTTGTGCACCAATTTAGGGTCTGCAGCATATAACCAAGTTTTGTGAAGTTATGCAGGAAAAGTGAGTAATCTTCAGGATGGACTCCTTGAATAACATAATGTAAGAAACTTAAAACATAGATGAATAACAGGCAGATGAAGCTCCAAGAGATGGTGAGGAGCAAAATCACAGACTTCCTTCTGCTCTCCATCTCTGGGTCTCTGTGCTGTAGATACTGCACAGAATGCAGTTTTGTTGCCCACCGTCATTACTGCTGGCTCACCCTGTGCAGTATCTGCAGGAACAGGATGAGGGAGGAGTTCAGACAGGCCAGCCAAGGGAAAGCCCCATCGCAAATTTGTGACAAACAGTGTAAACATTTCTTCCAGGAGAAGACCCACCCCAATATCTCTCATTGTCAGTTTAAATTACATTCCCAATAATATGGAAACAGGCTCTTCAGCCCAACAAGTCCACACCGACACTCTGAAAAGGAACCCACTCAGACCCATTCCCCTATCCTATATTTACCCTAATGCACCTATCACTATTGGCAATTTAGAATGGCCAATTCACCTAACCTGCACATCTTTGGCCTGTGGGAGGAAGCCCATGCAGACATGGGGAGAATGTGCAAACTCCACACAGACAGTTGCTCAAGGCTGGAAATGAACCCGTGTCACTGGTGCTGTGAGGCAGCAATGCTGACAACTGAGCTACCATCCACCCCAATTACAGCAGCTCACTGAGGTCTGGTTTAATGGCAGCTGCAAGGAGACTCTCAGTGCTAGGGATTCCAATTATCCCGAGTGACAAAGTTAGAATAACGTCCAAATTAACGGAATTATATAATAAAAAATGTATTTGGATGGCTTATCACAACTTCCTCCCAAATACTGTGGAGATAGAGGGGACATTGACAGGGACCACTCTTAAGTAAATGTGAAGGAACAGACCATACCATCACATGCCCATAGCCTGTCATCCATGAATTCAGATCCTCTCCCATCAAGCTGTGGTCCTAACTGCACTCACCTTGATATATCTTGGGATACTGGTGGTTATGATTGTAGTTTGGAAAAGGCATATATCCCCACACATGGGTATGATCCTGATGAATACAGATCAGGGGCTATAAGGTAGATGGAACCTCTAGGGTTATCACTTTATTCTTATCCATTGATGGGATGTGGGCATCGCTGGCTGGGCCAGTGTTTATTACTCGTCCCTAGTTGCCCTTTGGGGAAGATGGAGAATGACAATAAGAGTGACATCAGTGATACCTCCATCGTTGGAAACCCATCTTGTTCACTCAGTCCCCTTCCTCCAGGAATGCCCTTCATGTGCCTCCAGAACCTGGGCAATTAGGGATGGGGAATAAATGCTGACCTCGGCAGTAATGCACACATTCAGTGTGTAAGAAGAATCACATTTCAATCACTGAGTGAAATGCTCTTGTTTAAAGAGGGCAGCTCCTACCCTAGAGAACAGAAGAACAGCTCTGAGATATATTTTCACACATGGAATAAACTGGCTCGATGTAGCATTGGTTGAAATCATTTGTAATCGTGTGATGGGGCTCATGGTATTTGAGAGGGCAGCATTGTTGCTGGGAGATTCCAGATTCTGTTTTTTTTGTTATTTCATTATGATGTACTAAACAGCAATACTCCTTCATAATTGGGATTAAAAATGCTCCTGTAATTAGTTTGTTCATTGTCAGAGTTTTGACACAAAGCTGAGCAATGCTGTTGTGTCAATCTCCCAAAGGAGCTTTCAGACAGTATAAGGCAGCATCTCTGGGGATGCATCAGCCCAGAGTTTCAAACAAGGAGCTTATCAGCTGCCTGAAGGGACAGATCGCCTCACATGGAAAAATGCATCAACCAACTCAGCAGGTGGAGAAGGTGTTCCACACCATCCTTGCTATTATTGGCGTTCCTGATGTGGCATAAAGACATTTGGACTTGGTTTGATCTGCTGCTGATCTGCTCTCTAGTTTTACCTTTTGAACAACAACGTCGCCATCTCATTGACTGGTCAGCCATATCCAGATCCCAGAACAGTGATAACAATCCAGTAAGCAGCATTCATGGTACAATTTTCCATTGACAGAGACTCCCAAAGTCACTGCTGCTGCAGAATTTCTTGACTTTAGTATTCTGTCATCTGTTCTGGTTTCATATGTTCTGAAGGTATGAAGGGAGATCATGCAACTTCGATCTGAAGAAGGGTCTCTGGACTTGAAACATTAACTCTGCTTTGCCTCTCACAGATGCTTGCCAGAGCTGCTGAACAATTTCATTTTTTAAATATACAAATGAAGTTTGTGTTCGCAAGAATCTTGAAGGATGATCTGAGTGAAGTCCTCCAAGACATTAACAGAAAAGGATAAATGATTTCCATTGGCTGGCAATTCTCTAACGAGGGGACACAGTCTGAGAATGAGAGCCAGAGCATTCAGGAGAAATGGTAGAAAGCACTTCTACATACAAAGGATGGGAGAGGTTTGGAACTCTCTTCCACAAACGATAGTGGATACTGGAACTGTTAGTCAGTTTAAATGAGAAAGTACTTTTTAAACAAAGGAACTGAAGGAGAGACGTGTTTTGATTTGTAAAGCTACATCCATCTCCCATGCCTCCCAGAAATGTTCTCGTTCTCACAGTCCCTGGTTAGAGAATTCAAATCTTGACAGATTGCCTGCCTGGTCTCTGTACGTTTTGGTGTTTGTCATGTATAGATGTGTGGATTTACAGTGCAAGTATCACCACAGTGCAAACACTCACCTGCTGTCACTAAGGGAGCCCTGTATGCTCTGTTATACTGCACTTAGTCATAGTGATGTACAGCATGGAAACAAACCCTTCGGTCCAACTCATTCATGCCAACCAGATATCCTAACCTAAACTAGTCTCATTTGCCAGCACTTGGCCGGTATCCCTCCAAACCTTACTATTCATATACTGGTCCAGATGCCTTTTAAATGCTGTAATTGTACCAATCTCCACCACTTCCTCTGGTAGCTCATTCCATACACACACCATCCTCTATGTGAAAAAGTTGTCTCCTTAGGTCCATTTTATTATCTTTCCCTCTCACTCTAAGTCTATGCCCTCTCTCACCCCAGGGAAAAGACTTTGTCCGATCCATGCCCCTCATGATTTCATGAAATTTGAGAAGCCTCCGACGCTCCAGGGAAAACATCCCCAGCCTATTTCAGCCTCTCCCTATAGCTCAAATCCTCCACTCTGGCAATATCTTTGTAAATCTTTTCTGAACCCTTTCAAGATTCACGACATCCTTCGATAGGAAGGAGACCAGAATTGCACATGGCCTAACCAATGTCCTGTTCAGCCACAACATGACCTCCCAATTCCTATACTCAGTCCTCTGACCAATAATGGAAAGCATACCAAATGCCTTCTTCACTATCCTATCTGCTCGCAACTCTACTTTCAAAGAACTATAAACCTGCACTCCAATGTCTCTTTGTTCAGCAACACACCCTTACGAACAAATGGGTATGTCCTGCTCTGATTTGCTTTTCCAAAATGCAGGACCTCACATTTATCTAAATTAAACTCAAACTGCCACTCCTCAGCCCATTGGCGCACCTGATCAAGATCCCATTGTAATCTGAGGTAACCTTCTTCACTGTCCACTGCACCTCCAATTTTGTTGCCATCTGCAAACTTATTAACTATACCTCCTACGTTTGCATCCAAATCATTTATATAAACAATGAAAAACAGTGGATTCAACACTGATCCTTGAAGCACACCACTGGTCACAGGCCTCCAGTCTGAATAGCAACCTTACACCACCACCTCTTGCTTTTAAGCCAATTCAAATGGCTAATTCTCCCTGTATTCCATATGATCTAAGCTTGCTAACCAGTATCCCATGAGGAACCTTGTCAAACACCTTACTGAAGTCTCTACAGATCCCGTTCACTGCTCTGCCCTCATCAATCCTCTTTGTTATTTCTTCAAAAAAAAAGTCAGTCAAATTCATGTGACATGATTTCTGACACACAAAACCATTGCTACTTTAAAATTAATAGAACTTTGGTCACTGGCCCCAAAGTGCTCCCCCACTGACACATCAGTCACCTGTCCTCAGTCTGTTACCATTGTGATAGGCTGCTTCATTGCTGTGAATTTGAATTAAAATGAGAAAATCCTGGACTGACTGGACGCTGCTCCTCAATCAGGTAGCTAGTGGGGCAGGATGACAGGACACCGACTTTATCGTAAATTCTGTGTCCCATGATCTAGCTACCTAATGAAGCTCTTGAAAGCTAGTGTGCTTCCCAATAAACCTGTTGAACTATAAACAGATGTTGTGTGATTTTTTTTAACATTGGCCACCCCAGTCGAACACTGACACATCTATGTCCTCATAGAATCCCTACAGTGAAACTGGCCATTCGGCCCAATAAGAACACACCAAATGAATCTGATTGATTCATTCATTGATTTGAGTGAAGGGATATTTCAGCACCTTCTTCAGTTGCTGCCTGAACTTTGTCAGGATCATGGCAAAAATGCCATGCAGCAATTGAGAAAGTGCATCATGAATCAAGGACAATTCATGTAGATACGTAGACCAATAGCCTATAACAAACATTTGGCTCCATATTGAATACATTGTTAACACTAACAGTAACAAGGTGGATTTACTTCAGCCTATGCATCTCGGTGTCCCTGTGAGACTCTCCACTGGTCTCCGGTGGGCTCTGCTGGTCATTGACATGTGTCTGATGTTGAAAACATTGAGCAGCAGAATCAGGAGAAATTGGAAAGTCGGGTTAGAATGTGGTGGAGGAACTCAATTATGACCCAGACTCGAGAGTAATAAACATCGATTGTTGCATCACAAAGCCAGGGGGTGTTATCCAGCCAATACCGAGCTGGGAGAATAAAATACCAGAAGATGTTCTTTAAACAGCTCAGCACAGTCGCTGTTCCCAGAGCAGTTTGCTAACTGCAATATTTAATTTTCAGCTTCTAGCAACAAATGACCACAAATCAATCGAATATGAAAGTGATGGCAAACCAGACAGGACCGTCCGACCGATATAAAGCAGTACGACATAGATAGTACACATGGGGATGCCCAACAGGAAACTGTTGTGTTCTCAATAATCAATCGGAATGTTTCTCAATATCAGGTTGAGAATAACGACCAGTAGATCTGCCACTGCCATGGCCACCAGGTAACGGGTATCACATGGGGACAATCCACAATCTTTATCAAGCACCATGAAGATCATCATTACATTACGTGTGAGGAAGGCAAACAAACAAATTATACTTTAATTTGGAGGCAAAGTTATGGTGCCTTAATGGTTAGTACTGCTGCCTCACAGTGCCTGGGACGTGGGCTTGATTCCAGTTTGGGTCAACCATCAGCAATAATTCTCCAGTAGATTAGATTAGATTACTTACAGTGTGGAAACAGGCCCTTCGGGCCAACAAGTCCACACCGACCTGACGAAGCGCAACCCACCCATACCCCTACATTTGCCCCCTACCTAACACTATGGGCAATTTAGCATGGCCAATTCACCTGACCCGCACATCTTTGGACTATGGGAGGAACCCCACACAGACATGGGGAGAACACAGTCAGTCGCCTGAGGCAGGAATTGAACCCGGATCTCTGGCACTGTGAGGCAGCAGTGCTAACCACTGTGCCACCATACCATCCATGTGGAATTTGCACATTCTCCCTGTTTCTGCATGGGTTTGTACTCAGTGCTCCAGTCCAAGAATGTGCAGGTGAGATGATTGTCCATGGCACAATGGTCAATCCCAGAGTGACAAGGATTGTGCAAGTTATTTGGATTAGTTCTGGGAAATGCAGGGATAGGGTGGGGGTGCTGGGCCTGAGGTCAGTGCAGACTTGAGGGGCAACATGGCATCTTGCACACTGTAAGGATTTTATTCTGTAATTCTATGCCTCACAGCACTCTGAGAAAAGGAGAAAAATCTCTTCATCTCTGTAACCAATCAAAGTTGCCTTATTTCAGATAAAAAAGTGCCCTCTAGCTCTAGTCTCAATTTTAGTGTTTCTTGCAAAGAGTCACCCATGAAGGAAACATTGCTGCAGCTGTTCCCAGTTTTACTGAGATCACAGCTGGAGGACTGCATGAGGCTTTATTTTATCTCCTTCCCTCAGAAAGAATTTAATTACATGAGAAGGTGTATGGACACAGCTCACTCAGTTGATTCCTGGGATGACAAGTTCATCCCATGTGGAAATGTTGTGCAGTTTGGATGTATAACCTTTGAAGTTCACCAGAAATAGACATGATCATATTGAGGCATAACTGGCCCTGAGAGGAGTGACAGGGTGGATGCTGAGAGGATGGCTCCCCACGTGCGGGTGTGTAGAACTGTAGCATTTTTGAAAAGGTGGCTTCTTCAATTCCAGACTGAGATGAGGATGTACCTGATAATAGATTAGATTAGATTAGACTTACAGTGTGGAAACAGGCCCTCCGGCCCAACAAGTCCACACCGACCCGCCGAAGCGCAACCCACCCATACCCCCACATTTACCCCTTACCTAACACTACGGGCAATTTAGCTTGGCCAATTCACCTGACCCGCACATCTTTGGACTGTGGGAGGAAACCGGAGCACCCGGAGGAAACCCACGCAGACACGGGGAGAACGTGCAAACTCCACACAGTCAGTCGCCTGAGTCGGGAATTGAACCCGGGTCTAATGTGTTGCCCAGAGAGCAGGGAAGGCTGAATTTGATAGATATTTGATCAACTAGACAGCCAGTGCTTATGTGGGTCATGTTTGAGGGGGTTGAATGGTCTACTTCTGTTTTTATTTGTTGTGCATCATGTCACAAATAGGAGGTGATTTGGTGCAAGGACAATCACTTTAAATGTAAGGGTGCTTCCATTTTAGATTGAGATGAGAATGCTCCTTTGTCCTGAGGGATGTGCTAACTGTGGCATTCTCATCTGCAGGGAGAAGTGAAGATATTCAAGGCTTATTCAGTAGCTCCTTGATGGTCAAGGAAGTCTATGTTTATTGGGAACAGAGATGGACATGGAGTTCAGCCACAGTCAGATCAGCTCTGATCTGTCTGAATGGTGTAGCAGGGACCGAATGGCCAACTGGTGCTCCTACATCCCATGTAATGTCACACAACACGTCTCTCACTGAATTCCTCAAGGCTGTTACTGAAGCACAGGAATACACCATTCAGCCCTCTAAAGAGTTGCACAGGAACTTGCATTCAGCACTTAGAGCGTACTGCACAGTGTACCAAGGGAAACAGCTATAGAGGAAACAGAGAACAGTACAGCACAGTAACAGGCCCTTCAGCCCACCAAGACTGTGCTCACATTTGTTGCCTTTCCAAATGAAAAACCTTTTATTTTTTAATGGTCCATATCCCTTGATTCCCTACTTATTCAAGAAATTGCTATGTATCCACGTCCACCATTACGTTTCGGAAGCGCATTCCAGGCACTTATCACCATCTGTGTAAAAAAGCTGTCTCACATCTCCTTTAAACTTTCCCTTCTTACCTTAAAACTACGGACCCTTGTAATTGAGATGAGTATCCTGGGAAAAAGGCTCAGACTATCCATTTTGTCCATGCCTCTTATAATTTTTTCAACTTCTTTCAAGTCGCCCCTCATTCATCAACGTTCAAGTAAAAACAGTATAAGTTTGTCCAATCTCTCCTCATTGCTAATACCTTCCAAACCAGGCAGCAACCTGGGAAACCAAAGCCTCACATCTTTCTGGTCGTGTGGTGATCAGAAATATAATACAAAATTCCACATGTGGCCTAACTGAAGTTCTAGAAATGACTTACCAATTTCTATCCTCCACGCCCTGGCCAAGGAATGCAAGCATGCCATTTGCCTTCTTGACAATCTTAACCATTTACATTGCTACTTTCAGGGAACTGTCGAACTGTAGCCTGGATCTCTCTGTTTGTAGATGCAGCTAAGATTGAGCTGTGTAGGATTATCAGGAGCATGGACAGGATGGGTAGAACTAGATTGTTGACACTAACTGAAGGATCAAAAACAAGGCATACATTTCTAAAGTGAAAATTAGGAGGCTTAGAAGGTTTCTGAGAGAGAAAACAAAATCACCTCGAAGGTGGTAGGATTCTGGGATGCACTGACTGGGATGGTAGTTGAGAGTTAGGACCTCACAACCTGCAAAAAGTAAACATTTGAAGTGTCATAAAATTGAAGGATACGTGCCTCATGTTGGAAAGTGAGACTTGTGTAGATAGTTGAGTATTTGTGGCAAGATAGATTCGATAAGCCTCTTTGTATTGTTGATTCCATGATTCTAAGCCCTGAATTGAATGGTATGTTTGGTGATTCTATGGACAATGAAGAGGCAGAGAACTTGTAAGTGTCTGGAATCATAAGATCAGATTCAGAAAGGATGGGAGCTATCCTTCCATAAAAGGGCATGAATGACCCAGCATTTCTGCAACAATAAGTTGTTGTTATTACTGAGTGTAGATTCGAATTAATTGAATTCAAAAATCACCAGCTGTTCTGGAGGGGATTTGAACCCACAGTAATAGCCTGGAGCTCTGATGGCAAATGCAGTGATATTATCTCAATCCCATTGGCTCCAAAAGTCAGCACCTCTGAGGGGGACACTTTATGTTTCTGGTCAAATTATTTGTGGCTGGAAGAGAATAGGAACAGTTGAATCTGGATGTACCAAAAGGGCAGATGATGGTTTATTCAGCAGCTAGACTGAGACAAAAGGAGAGACTTGAGATATTGTGGAGTTGGTAGTGAACAGGATTGGTGCTGGAGAGAATATGGAAATAGATATCAGCTTAGAGCAAAAGTGCTTGTTGGTGTTGTGAACAGTTTGATTCCGCTTCAGCATTAAAATTGTTTACTGAAAAATGTGTTGCTGGAAAAGCGCAGCAGGTCAGGCAGCATCAAAGGAGCAGGAGAATTGACGTTTTGGGCATAAGCCCTTGTTTGGTAAGGAATGCAGTTTGTGGACAGAAATCATGGCAATGGCTTCCTTTTTTCCAGAATTTAATTAATGAGGACAGTAATTTAGTTCAACAAGGTTTATCGAATTCATAGTCAGATAGAAAGACTTACCAGGAATAATAGTTAGTATAAGATAGAAACTAGCTTGAATCAGCCAAATTACACTCAAGATCCACCCAATCTTGAGAAAGATTGTAGAGACCCAAATATAAACTCCTGGTCATTATTGGAACATTCCAGTGCATTGTTCTCAGACTCTGATCTCTTCCCTCCCTCCCTCCCTCTTGAGCTGTTGATCCTGGTTAGTGCTGACAGTGAAGTTCCTACTGACACTGTGTGAGAACATTGTCAGAGCCCCTTATTAATAGGAAGTAAACCTTTTAGTGAAACAATTTGATGCATGGAGACTGACATTAACTACAATCACTGAACGAACAGGTTCAGTTAACCCCATTCAATCCAATTTGTTTTATGCCATGTTAAATTATAGCATTTGTTCAATCTAGATGGGATGTCTGAGTGTTTCTAAGGGATGGACACAGCAGCAAAGTGTTGTGGAATACAATAGACATGGAAGGGTGGTCAGAGGACTGAAGAGTTTTTAATTACATCTCTTTTCATAACCGAAGAGACAAACCCTGAAATAAAGAACAGCCAATATAATATAATCGAAGTATTAGGGATACTTCCATAGTCTACATTTGGGAAGAATAATTTGTTCCTCAAAAACATTGGATTTACAAGAAGCAACTAGAATAGAGATGCAAATGGAAAACACGTATCTGGACAAGAAAGTTCAACTTATTAAGCTAGTATCAGGGCAGGTCAATGAACATGGTGTTGTAGATTTTCTCAACAGGACCAAAATACAATCAAGGGTCATTTAATAGACAGTATCTGAAAGCTGAGTTGGAAGGAGGGGAGAGTAAATATCCCACAACAATGGCTGACAAAGATAATTTCACGTGATATCCGATTTTAAAAAAAACCATGTTAAAATTATAACCTCACTCACTGAACCGCTCCACTTCCCCAAATGTCTATCCGCTTTAAGATGGTCCTTCAAATCTACTTAACATTCTTAACCTGACAATTCCTTCCAAGTCTGAGTATCAACTATGTTTTATTTGCCATCATAAGATTGTTGGTGTGTATCTTGCTGCGATCCTGTGGCAGTGAGAGATTGTGGTGTTGTGGATGAGATTAGTTACTCCAGACAATAGTGCTGTGTCAGGATGATTTGTTTCAGCAGCATGATGTCAAATGGTCAGGGTGTCTGCGACTTATTCTTAATGTTTATGTTAGTGTAATAATGAGGCATAAATACAGAGCTAGCTAAAGTGAATTCACAGATGTATTAGCGTACACTTAGAGATTATTTCGGAATACAGAACATAGATAAGACACACAGAAAGTCAATGAGCTATACAGCATGAAACAGACCCTTCAGTCCAACCCCTCCATGCTAACAAGGTATCCGAAACTGATATAGTCCCATTTGCTGGCATTAGGCTAATTTCTCACTAAACTCTTCCTATTCATGTACTGATCCAGATGCCTGTTAAATGTTGTAACTGTCCCAGCCTCTCCCACCTCCCCTGCCAATTCATTCCATACACGCACCACCACCTGCATGAAAAAATGTTGCCCTTCAGGTTTTTTTTCAACTTTTCCTCTCTCAACTTAAACCTATTCCATCTATTTTTGGACTTCTCTCCCCTGGAGAAATGATCTTGGCTATTCACCCTACACATGCCCCTCATGATTTTATAAACCTCCATAAAGTCACCCCTCAGACTCCAATGCTCTGGGGAAGAATCCCCAGATTATTCAGCCGCTCCTTATAACTCAAACCCTTCAATTTTAGAAACATTTTTGTAAATACTTTCTGAACCTTTTCAAATTTGACAATATTGTTCCTATTGCAGGAAGACCAGGACTGAACACAGTATTACAAAAGTGGCCAAACCAATGTCCTGTATAGCTGCAATATGATGTCCTAACTTCTATATTCAATGCACTGATCAATAAAGGCAAACATGCCAAAAGCCTTCTTCACCAGCCTGTCTACCTGCACCTCCACATACAAGGAGCTATGCCCCGTACCCCTCGGACACTTTGTTTGGCAATATTTCCAATGCCCTACCATTAAGTGTATAAGACCTACTCTGGTTTGCTTTACCAATGTGTAAGGAATATTTCAAGGAATAGACTTACCATTCACGGGTTAATTTGAAATGTAAAGAAAAGAAAATATAATTGTGAATAGATAGACGTCAGATCAGAGATTGAACAGCATATCAAAAAATGAAGGAAGTACAATAAAAAATTAGAGTATGATAGAAAGTTCCACCAAACTGTAAAGGTTGTCGGTATAGTCATAAATAAATAATGGCAAAAGACAAGTGTTGGACTGAAGGATTAACAAATGCTCGAAAAAAAGAAGGAAGTAGGTGTAGCTCTTGTAACAAAAGAGTGGATTGCCATTAGCCCTAATCACATTGAATGGTGGAGCTGGCTCAAGGGGTTCACTGGCTTATTCCTGCTTTTATCATCTCTGCTTCTATATGACAGCTATCTTACATCTTTACTGTCGATGAGAGGTGAGTGAGGATCCCTGTGTTTGTGTGTGTGTGTGTGTGTGTGTGTGTGTGTGAGAGAGAGAGAGAGAGAGAGAGAGAGTGAGGGAGAGAAAGAAAGGGAGAGATAGAGAGATAGACAGTGAGAGAGAGACAGACACAGAGAGAGAGCGAGAAAGGCTGTGAGTCTATGGGTGTAAGTGTGTGTGAGGGTGCAAGTGGCTGTTTGTGTGTTTCTCTCTGCAAGTAATAGAGAGAGAGGGCCACCTGACAGTGTGATTGAAGAGTGAGCTTGTGAGAGTGTATGAGTGTGAAAGTATTTGTATAAGTAAGGTGAGAGTGAGGGTTTTGAAGATGTTTGAGTTTGTCAGAGTGTGAGCATATGTGTAATCCTTGGAGACCAGTAAGTGATTGGGAGTGAGCATGTGTATGTGAGAGTATGAGGGTCTCTCGCATTGTCACACTGAAATACACAGAATTAAAAACACAGTTCTGATCAACACACACATATGCATGTACACATGGGTATACACACATACACATATGTACATATTTGTATAAGGCATGCTGGCTTTCACAGAGAAAGGATTTGAATATAGGAGTAGGGTAGTCTTGCTACAGTAACACAGGGCCTTGGTGAGGCCACACATAAAGTATTGTATCTAGCTTTTTCTCCTAGTCTGAGGAAGGACTGTCTTGCTATTGAAGGAGTCCAGTGAAGGTTCACCAGACTGTTTGCCAGAATGGCAGAACCGACATATAAAAAATGATTGGATTGACTAGGCTTATACTCACTGGAATGTAGAAGAATGAGGAGGGATCTCATTAAAAAAAAACATAAAATCCTGATGGGACTGAATTGGCGAGGGCAGGAAGTATTTTCCCGATGTTGGGGAGTCCAGAACCATGGGTCACAGTCTAAGATACTCACCCCTGGTCAATCGATGTGACAGAGGATAAAGGTCGACTGAGCCAGGTTTAAATACCCGCAGGTCTGTCACCCAAAGTCTATCTCCTCTAAATCCCAGTTGATCCATGATTTGGAGATGCTGGTATTGGACTGGGGTGTACAAAGTTAAAAATCACACAACACCAGATTATAGTCCAACAGGTTTGATTGGAAGCATTAGCTTTCGGAGTGCTGCTCCTTCATCAGGTGGTTGTGGAGTACAGTTGATCCAGTCAGCTCCCATCTTTCTCTACCTGGAACACATTTCCCCCAGCTATGGAACATACCAACAATCATCCTTGTGGATTAGAGAAGGGTGTTGGAGAAAACAACAAGTCAATGGTTTAACCCAGGTCAGTCCCTGCCCCTCACCACCGGTCTCTTGATGTGGAATACACACAGACACAAAGCTGCAGTTTCACATCTAGAACAGTCAGAGCACATGGTTACAGCATAAATTGGAATTTTGCACAAGTTAGTGCAAGTTTGTTCCACAAATGATCACTGTCTGTGTGGAGTTTGCACATTCTCCCCATGCCCACGTGGGTTTCCTCACACAGTCCAAAGATATACAGGTCAGGTGAATTAGCCATGTTAAATTGCCCATAATGTTAGGTATATTCATCAGAGGGAAATGGGTCTGGGTGGGTTACTCTTTGGAGGGTCGGTATGGATTTGTTGAGCCAAGTGGCCAGTTTCCAAACTGGAGAGAATTGAATCTGATTGCCCCGTACCTTCCTTCAATCACCTTAAAGTTGTGACTTCTTGGGAAACGTCTCTGTCCATCTACTTTACCTATTTCTCTCATTACCTTGTACACTTCCATCAAGTAACCTCTCTTCCTTCTTCTCTCGAATGTGTAAAGCCGTAACTCACTCAACCTCTGTTCATGAGACAAGCCCTCCAATCCAGACAGCATCCTTTACTCTATCTACAGCACCACCGGTCTTTGTGTCATTGTAAAACTTACCAACCCACCCTTCCACTTCTTCATCCAAGTCATTTATATAAACACAAAGAGCAGAGGCCCAAAAACATATCCCTGTGGGATATCAATGATCACCAACCTCCAGGTGGAATACTTTTCCATCCACTACCACTCACTGTCTTCTTTCCGCTGGCCAATTCTGTATCCAGGCAGCCAAATTTCCCTGTACTCCCTAACGTTCTGAATGAGCATACCGTGGGTAACCTTATCAGATGCCTTTCTGAAATCCATATATACCACATCCACTGCTCGATTGGTTTTGTGTGTGGGAAATCATGTCTCACGAGCTTGATTGAGTTTTTTGATGAAGTAACAAAGAGGATTGATGAGGGCATCATGAGAGCTGGACATGATCTCCATGGACTTCAGTAAGATACTCGACATGGAACACTGGTTGGAAGGTTAGGTTGCATAGAATACAGGGAGAATTAGCCATTTGGATACAACATGGTTCAAAGGCAGAAGACAGTGGTAGGACGGTTGCTTTTCAGACTGGAGGCCTTTAACCATTGGTGTGTCACAAGGATCTGTGCCGGGTCCATTAGTTTTCATCATTTATATAAATGATTTGAATGGGAACGTACGAAGTTTAGTTAGTAAGTTTGCAGATGACACCAAAATTTGAAGTATAGGGGATATCGAAGAAGGTTATTTCAGATTACAATGGCACCTTGACCAGATGGGCCAATGCTGAAAATGTGTTGCTGGTTAAAGCACAGCAGGTCAGGCAGCATCCAAGGAACAGGAAATTCGACGTTTTGGGCCAGAGCCCTTCATCAGGAATGAGGAGAGGGTGCCAGGCAGGCTAAGATAAAAGGTAGGGAGGAGGGACTTGGGGGAGGGGCGATGGAGATGTGATAGGTGAAAGGAGGTCAAGGTGAGGGTGATAGGCTGGAGTGGGGTGGGGGCGGAGAGGTCAGGAAGAGGATTGCAGGTTAGGAGGGCGGTGCTGAGTTGGGCTGGGAACGGCAGATGAAGCTTAATTTAGATAAATGTGAGGTGCTGCATTTTGGAAAAGCAAATCAGAGCAGCACTTGTACACTTAATAATAAGGTCTGAGGGAGTGTTGCTGAAAAAGAGATCTTGGAGTGCAGGTTCATAGTTGTTTCAAATTAGAGTCGCAAATTAGAGGATAGTGAAGAAGGTGTTTGATATGTTTTCCTTTATTGATCAGAGCATTGACTACAAGAGTTGGGAGGTGATTTGCAGCTGTACAGGACATTGGTTAGATCATTTTTGGAATATTGCATGCTGTTCTGGTCTCCTTCCTATCAGAAGGATGTTGTGAAACTTGAAATGGTTCAGAAACAATTTACAATGATATTGCTAGTGTTGGAGAATTTGAGCTATAGGGAGAGGCTCAGTAGGCTGGGGCTGTTTTCCCTAGTGTATTGTAGCTGAGGGATGACTTTATAAAGGTTTATAAAATCATGAGGGGCATGGATAGGATAAATAGACAAGGTCTTTTCCCTGGCATAGAGGAATCCAGAACTAGAGGGCACAGGTTTAGAGTGAGAGGGGAAAAATATAAAAGAGACCTAAGGGGCAATGTTTTCATGCAGAAATGCATGTATGGAATGAGCTGCTAGGGGAAGTGGTGGAGGCTGGTACGATTAGAGCATTTAAGAGGCATCTGGATAGGTATATGAATTGGAAGGATTAAGCAGGATATGGGCCAAGTGCTGGAAAATGGAACTAGGTTAGGTTACGATATTTAGTCAGCATGGACGAGTTGGACCAAAGGGTTTGTTTCCATGCTGTACATCTCGATGACCTTCATCAAATTGTCTCATCACTTCCTCAAAGAATTCAATAAGGCTTGTGAGACATGACCTGTCCCTCACAAAGCCACTGACTATCTTTATTCAAACTATGTTTTTCCAAATAGTCATATATCATTTCTCTCAGAATCCTTTCAAGTACCTTGCTTACTACAGTCATAAAACTGACTGATCTGTAATTCCCATAGATTTCCCTATTCCCTTTCTTGAAAAGAGGATCAACATTCACCTCCCTCCAATCAGCCGGTACTACTCCCAAGGAGAGTGTGGGTGCAAAGATCATCACCAGACATGCAGCAGTCTCGTTCCTCACTTCCTGTAGTAACCTTGGATATGTCTGGTTCAGCCCTGGAGACTTGTCTATCTTGTTGCTTCCCCGAAGTTTCAGCAATTCACTTTCTTAATATCAATCTGTTTAACCCTATTAACCTGAATCATGGTGTTCTCAGTATCAACAAGGTCCCTCTCTCTCATGAATACCGAAGTAAAAAACTCATTTAGGACCTCCCCTACCTCTTCAGAATCCAGGCACAAGTTCCCTTCACTATCCCTGATTAGCCCTATCCTCTCTCTCATCATTCACTTATTCCTCATTTAAGTGTAGAACGCCTTTGAGTTTTCCCTAATCCTTCCTGTCAAGGCTTTTTCATGCCTCCCCTCCTAGCTCTCCTCAATCCATTTTTGAGTTCTTTCCTAGCTACCCCATAATCCTCTAAAGTTTTGTCAGATCCTTGCTTCCTCAACCTTAAGTAAGCTTCCTTCTTCCTCATGACGAGAAGCTCTTCTTGTCTTGTCATCAAATGCTCCTTCACCTTCCCATTCCTTGTCTGTCTCAGTGGGACAAAGCTATCCAACATTTCTGTTGTGCATTTCCTGTAGATCCAGTGCTTCAGTAGATTAGGTTAGATTACAGTGTGGAAACAGGCCCTTCAGCCCACCACGTCCACAACAACCCTCTGAAGAATAACCCACCCAGACCCATTTCTGTCTGACTAATGCATCCGACACTATGGGCAATTTAGTATAGCCAATTCACCTGATCTGTACATCTTTGGACTGTGGGAGGAAACTGGAGCACCCGGAGGAAACCCAAGCAGACACGGGGACAATGTGCAAACTCTACACAGAAAGTTGCCCGAGGCTGGAATCGAACATGGGACTCTGGTGCTGTGAGGCAGCAATGCTAATCCCTGAGCCACTGTGCCGCCCAATTGTTCCCAATGTATACTCTATGATTCCTGCCTAATTGCAGTATAATTTCTCCTCCACCAATTAAATGCCTTCCCATTCTATCTATTTCTATCCCTCTCCATGGCTGTGGTAAAGGTGAGGCAGTTGTGGTCACTGTCACCGAAATGCTCTCCCATCAAGAGATCTAACACCTGGCCTGGCTTGTTGCCCACTACCAAACCAATATGGCCTCCTGCTAGTTGGTCTAGGGGAACCTTCCTGGACACACCTCACAAAATTGGCTCAATCTGACCATCTACAGTAAGGAGGTTCCAAACAATATTGGGAAATTGAAGCCATCCATAATTACAACTGGAGGGCCGGGAGGGGGCACCTGGTACTGGCTTCTTTCCTTCTTTCCTTCTTTCCTGTTCTTTCCTGATGAAGGGCTTATGCTCGACGTCGAATTCTCTATTCCTGAGATGCTGCCTGCCTGCTGTGCTTTGACCAGCAACACATTTGCAGCTGTGATCTCCAGCATCTGCAGACCTCATTTTTTACTCTTTCCTGTTACTGACTTCCACCCATACTGCCTCAGTAGACATACGCTCCTCAACAACCTTCTTTTCTGCCGCTGTGATGCACTATCTAATTTAAATGCAATTCCCCTTCATCTTTTATCCTCCTCCTTGTTCCTTTTAAAAGATCTAATCCCTGGAACAGCCAGCAGCCGTTCCTGCCCCTGTGAAATCTATGTCTCCATTATGGCCACATAAGTTCATCACTTTTATTCCTGACACTCCTTGCAATGAAATGGTACAATTTAACCCATTCGATTGCTTTTTCAACTGTGTATCCTTCCTGAGAGACTCTCTGCATTCTACTTCTACCTGTTCAAGAATTACCCTCTCCTCTGATCTGTAGATCTGTTCCCATCCACTACCAAACTAGTTTAAACCCTCCCGAACTAGTCTAGCACATCTCCCATAGTAATTGACAGTAACAAGCCATCCAAATGAGTTTCCTCCCAAAGTCCAAAGATGTGCAGGTTAGGGTGGATTGGCCATGCTAAATTGCCCAAATTGCCCAGGGATATGCAGGCTGGTGGGTTAGCCTTGGGAAATTCAGCATTACAGAATGGGGTCAGTGGCGGGGGCTTTGGTCTGGATGGGAATCTTTTTGGAGGGTCATTGTGGACTCAAAGCGCCGAATGCCCTGCTCTGTAGGACTTCTATGATTCATTTTTATAATATCACTTATCAGATGTACGACGGTAGGTTTGACCAATGTACACAATGGCTTTCACACAAACAGCTGGCTATTCTGGTATCAAGCATAACCAGTTTTTACAGTTAGGTTTATAGTCCATTCACATACACTTCGTTCTGTTCAAAAGGGGAGGATTTCGAGGGGAAGTGGAGAATGTAGCAGCCTACTGGCTGGTAAAATGTACATCGATGGCAAACTTACCCAAAGAGGAAGGGATTCTACGTATATTGGTCAAGTAAAACTTCCAAGTCACAAAACCCACTCTCCAGACACAGTGCAAACACAGCAGCCAAGTGGTAATGCCATCAGCATAATGTAAAAGGTAACAGTTATCCTTGAGGTGTTGATATCTTCCCCAACAACACATCAACCAACAAAAGGAGGGCCCAGACAGGAAGGCACCCCTGTCCTGCTACACAACGAAACTAACAGTACCAAGCCATCCAAATGACTGGCAATGCTTCAAACTATTAACTGACTCTCCTGATTGGCCAGAACGATAGAACATTTTGGAAAAATATTCAAAACCAGGGTTCACCTGCAGACTCATTTCTTGAATCTTCTGGAGGCCTTCTGAGGAGACCAGCATGGCAACAGAGAGAGAGAGAGAGAGAGAGAGAGAGACTGTGTAAATCTACAAGAAATTCAGGAAGTATTGAAAGCTTAAGGGGCCAAATAAGATTAGAGACAGTGTGTCTATAATTAAAGCGTATTGTAACATGTTTGCTAAGGAAAGGACCGTTTATATTGGTATCGACTTGAGTTCAGACTGATTTGGCCATTTTCAGTATTGTGAGATACCTGGTTACATTCATTCAGAACATTCTGGCTGGAGCTGTGAACTTGTTTTAAGGAGGAACTAGACAACACCTTCATCTCTGAAATTATCTCATCAACTTCCTCTGAACTGCCTCCAAAGGAATTATCTCCCTTCTCAAGTAAGGGATTGCAATACTCCAGCTGAGGTTGCTCAATGCCTTCTACACTTCTCAACTTTTATATTTTTTTTCATAATACATGTCAAAATTCAATTTGCCTTCCTTGTCAGCCATTGTAGATGCAATGCTAAAGTAAGGTCAGTGATGTATCTGGATGGACAATGACAATACGAGTGAAGTCAGTGATGTTTCCATTGATGGAAATCCATCTTCTTCTTGAAGTCCCCTTCCCTCAGGAAAGGCAGTATGTTCTCCTCACTTGGCCCTTCATGTGACTCCGGATCCTGACCAAATAGGGGTGGGGAATAATGCTGACCTCAGCAGCAATGCACACTTTCAGTGTGTGAGAAGCATCACATTTCAATCAGTGAGTCAGATGCTCTTGTTTAAAGAGGGCAGCTCCCACCCTAGAGAACAGAAAGACAGCTCTGAGACATATTTTCACACATGAAATAAACTGTCTTAATGCAGCATTGGTTGAAATCATTTGTGAATTCGGGACGGGGCTCATGCTATCTGAGTGGGCAGCATCATCGCTGGCAAATTTCAGGTTCTGTTTATTGTTATTTCATTATGATATATTGAACAGCAAAGTTCCTTCATAATTGGGATTAAACTTGCTATCAGTTGTTATAAATTAGTTTGTTCATTTACAGGAGATGAAAACAGCAACAAAGTGAAACAATGCTGTAATCTCAATCTTCCTAAGGAGCTTCCACACAATATAAGGAAATTTTTCTGGGAATGCTTCAGCTCAGAGTTTCAAACAAAGAGCTTGTCAGCTGCCTGAAAGGACAGATCACCTCACATGGAAAAATGCATCGTCCAATTCAGCTACATCATCCTTGACATCCCTGGTGTGGCATAATGACATTTGAACTTAGTTTAATCTGCTGCTGCTCTTCTTTCTCGTTTAACCTTTTGAACAATAATGTCTCCAGCTCACTGACTGGTCAGCCTTATCCAGACATCAGAACAGTGATACCAATCCATTGAGCAGCATTCTTGGTGCAATTCTCCACGACAGAGATTCCCAACATCTTACCTGGATGTGTGTTTCAGGAGACAGTCACATCCCTTAGACTAACTAACTGGAATTTGGCCAGGGGTCAGGGACAGAAGCATGTGACTGTGAGTGAGGCAGGTATAGGGATCCAGGAGATACAGTTGTAGGATCCGCCACCCCTGTCCTTGTCCAACAGGTTCAAGAGTATTGCTCCCTATGTGGATGGGAATGGGGATGGCGGGGAGGGTGAACTGACTGACTGCAGCAATGTGGGGGCGGTGATGGTGGGGGGCGGGGGGGGGGGGGTGGTTGCGGAGAAGACAAATGTTGCTGTAATTGGGTATAGTATTGTCAGAGGCTGAGAAACTATTTTCTGTGGCCAGGGTCAAAAATCCCGAAGGATTGTGTTGCTTGCTTGGTGCTCAGGTTCAGCTTATCTCATCTGGGCTGCAGAGGAACTTGGAGTGGGAGGGGAAAGACCCAGCGGTAATGGTCCACATAGATACCAAAGATAAAACTGGGGCAGAAGTTCTGCTTAAGGCAATACTAACAGCTAGGACCTAAATTAGGAAGCTAAACCAAAAAGGCAATAGTCTCTGGATTACTCCCTGAGCCATGAGCTAATTGCCACACAGTCAATAAGATTAAGCAGGTACATGCATGGCTGAAAGATTGGTGTGGGAAAAATGGTTTTGAGTTCATGGGACATTGGCATCAGTACTGGAGATGAAGGGATTTGTTCTGATAGGATGGTCTTCATCTGGACCAAAGTCCTAGTGAATCGCATAACTATCACTGCAGATAGGGTGTTAAACTCAATTGGGGTGGGGGTGGGTGGTGTGGAAGAGAACAGGGGAAATTAGAATTAAAGGAGGACGTAAGAGTGCAGAACTCAGGAAAGGTTATTAAAACCACTAGCACAGAAAGAAATAGGACAGAGAGTATGGAAAGGGTTAGCAGTCAAACTTCAAGCACACTGGAATGTGAATGATAATAAGAGGAATGGTTAATACAGGACTAAAGGTGTTACGTCTGAATGCATACAGTATAAGAATATGGTAAACGAGCTTGCCGCGCAGATCGAAATTGGCAGGTTGTGGACATTATGGAGATGTGACTACAAGGGGATCAGGATTGGGGCTTTTATTGAACAGTTGTATTCACTGCTTGTGGTCCACAGAAGGTGTTTATGAATCTTTTTCAGCATCTTGTTGCTAACATTCCCCTCTGCGTCTTGCCGTCACCACTGACCGGCTGTTTGGAGAAAACCGGATCGGCTCCTATCGCCATCATCAGCATCACACACACTCAGAACATGATGCAGAACTGCACAGCCGCATTGGTCCCTGTTATGGGAATAGACAATGTAAACCACTGTGGGGTCTTTTGGGTACCTGTCCTGTCCTTGCCCACCTTGTCGGATTATGGTAATTTAGTTAAAAAATCACACAACACCATGCTACAGTCCAACAGGTTGATTTGGAAGCACTAGCTTTCAGAGCACTGTTCCTTCATCAGGTAGCTGTGGAGCAGGATCATAAGACACAGAACTTATAGCAAATGATCTCAGTGTCATGGAGCAGAAATAATATATTGAACAAACCCAGATTGTTGTTAGAATGGGTTGCAGGTTTTGGCTCATTAAGATGTAAATCCCATAGCTTCTTTTAAGTAACATTTTTTAGATAACTTAAAGTTTTACAAATAAAGGTGACATCTCAGATCAGATGATGCTTTAAAGCTGAGGTTAGTGTCTGTCTGCAACCCAATCTTGAACCAGACTTGTTCTATTTCCAAAGTAGGAATTTATCGACTGTTACATGGATTGTGTGCTTGTGTGCTTTTTGAGCAAAATAGAATATATCTGCAAATACAATTCTACAAATTCAAATTCACCCCATAACATTATATGTTTGTGTGTGTGTGTGCGTGAAAGAGACAGTATATGAATATGTGCATATGAGAGTGTGCATGAGAGACATTCTGTTTGTGCATGTGCATGCTTGGTAGAGAGTGTGTGTGTGTGTAAGTGAGATAGAGTATAAGCTTGTCAGAGGGTGTGTGCATGGGTGTGAGTGTGGGGGATATATGTTTGTGTGTATGAGAGAGAATGTGTGTATGAGAGGGTCCGCATGAGTATGTGAATATGCAAGATGCATGTGTATATCTCTCATACACACAGACATACACCCTTCACACTCACACCTATACACGGACCCTCTCACAGGCTCTCCTCCATCACACTCACACTCACACACTCTACCAATCATGCACACACGCAAACATACTCTCTCTCATGCTCACTCACACTATCTCTCTCTCTCTGTAAAAACACACACATATAAATCTATGGGGTGTATTTGCATTTACAGAATTGTGTTTACATATACATTCTGCTTTGAAAATAGAAGGGTTACTTCCTGATGAAGGTCTTATGCCCGAAATGTTGATTCTCTTGCTGCCTGACCTGCTGCGCTTTTCCAGCACCACATTCTCGACTCTGATCTCCATGTCCTCATTTTCTTCTTGGAAATAGAAGCAGTCTGACTCAAGATTGGGATACAAACAGACTCTAACCTCACAGCTTGACATTGCCGCCTTTGACCTGACAAAGGCCTTTGACACTCTCAACGAGGGAAGTGTTATGGAGTGTCCATCTCCACTTTGGTCACACCATGAAGTTTTCCACCATCCTTCGCCTGCTCCGCTATGACAAGGAATTCATGGTAATAACAAATTGTTTCACTACCGACCAATTCCCCGTTTGGGGCAGTGTCAAGCAGGGCTGTGTCATTACCCCAATACTGATCTATCTCGCTGCAATGCTTCACTTCACCATTGGAGTGGGGCTAACCTACAGAACCAGCAGGAAACTATTTAACCTCCACTGTCTTCAAACCAAAACCAAAGTCACCCCAACCAGTGTAATCGAGCTGCAGGACATTCATGATGTTTACATATGTGCAATCTGAGGATTTCTGCAGACCACTGTCAGCACCTTTACAGTGACTATGACAGCATGGGTCACACTCTGAACATCCTCAAGTTGAAGGTCCTCCACCAACTTGGCCTGGTATTGCAGAGTAAGCCCCAATTGTCAAAAGTAAATGTTGGTCTAGCCAATGGTGCCCATGAATGAATGTTAAAAAATATAAAAAGGAACCTGGGAATCACTGGCTCAAGACCATCCAAAGTGGAGGAGGAGCATCGGGAAGGCACCGAGCATCGGGGGTAAAAGCAGAAGCCAGGTGCAAACAATGCAAAGACCTAGGCAGGCTGTTGCACCAGCACCTCTCCCACCCCCTTCCTTATTCACCTTTTGCCCCAAGTGTGGTAGAGTCTGTGAAACCACATCGGTTTGTACAGTGACCTACAGATTCACCTGAGAGTGGGAGAGAGTCATCCTAATCTTCAACCGTCAATGAAATGTGAGATATGAAGATTGTATTCTCTCACAATTATCCGTGCTTTTGTTACAAATTTCAATAATTCCCTGTTTAATACAGTGTCTAACAATATAATGTTGTTAGGGGGCCTTAACACTGCCCTTCCACTTTGTTGTCTGACACTTATTACTCAGAATTAGCATTCAGACATATTCATAATCGGAGGCTAAATATTTTCTTGGTAATCCCATTGTTATCACTAACTAGTGTGGGTTAATTGCTGCCTCTGTCTGCATCTCTCTTTCCCTCTTGCAGCTACTCCAGATCATGAGCCAAGAGTATTCTCCACTTCAGAGAGATAAGGCAGCACAGGTCAGGGATGGAGATCTACATGTGTAGTCCTCAATGCATCAGTCTAATTCCTGGATCTGTCTATTTCTCTTTCTCTTGTAGGTACTCAGGA
Organism: Hemiscyllium ocellatum; assembly: GCF_020745735.1. Taxonomy (NCBI): domain Eukaryota; kingdom Metazoa; phylum Chordata; class Chondrichthyes; order Orectolobiformes; family Hemiscylliidae; genus Hemiscyllium; species Hemiscyllium ocellatum. Next base: position 465,792 of record NW_026867470.1, on the reverse strand, counting down.
TGTTCCTGATCAGCAGAATTCCAACTCCTGTGTTGCCATCACTTCATTAAAGACAATCAATCAGCCATTCCCACCATCATGTTAGGGTCCTGCTTTCACCTGTGCTGTACTGGCCCTCACTGAGATAGCATGGGTAATCATGTCTGTGTATTTATCTTTAATCCTATATCGTCCCTATCTGTGTAATCCTCTCCAGCCCCTACAACCCTCCTTACCTGTGAAAAATTGTCCAGTCTCTTGAGCATCCCTGTAAGTTTAATCTCTTCCAGACCAGAAAACCTTCCCGATTTGGGCTTGTTGGGCGAAGGGCCTGTTTCACACAGTAGGGACTCTCATTCTTTTTTGTCACTACGTAAAGCTCCTCTCCTCTCATCATCTTTGTCACTTTGCCCTATCACTACAAAACTTTGCCTACCTTAGAAACTCCTCAGCCTATTAGAAGCCTACTGGTCTCTGGATAGATCCAGAGCTCCTCTCCAGTCACATATTTTAGTCTCTACAATCTAAGAAGTCTATAAGCTCCTTCTATCTCTAAAAACACAATCTTTGTAAACTCTACCAGCCCCTACTACTTCCAATGCATGTCATCTCCTTCAGTCACTACCAGCCTTTATATCTTCAACCTCCTCCAGACATGACAATACTTTTTATTTCCATAACTTACTTGAGCTCCTATCATCATCCCTATGACTGTCACCATGTCCCATCCTACGTACTTCGTTTCTCTGTTAAATCCTCCATTCTTAAAGCTTTCAGTATCTCCTCAGCTCTGTTGTGAACACAAATAAGAAGTATTCATTTAAGACCGCACCTTCTCTTCTGGCTCCATGTACAGATTGCCCCATTCTTCCTTGGAATCCTCTTGTTCTATCTATACTTATAAATATGCTGTTGTTTGCCTTGTTTATAAGAACCTCCTTGCACTATTTATACTTTTGAAGGCCTTCACCTGATTTTATTGCACTGTAGTTTCATTATCAAACTTATGATATCGCTTGATCAGAATTCACTGGATTTACTGCCTGTGCCATTCACTTCTCACTGAACACGTTGGCCCTGAATTCTCACTGTATCACTTCAAAACACTCCCACGTTTTGAATATAGACTCAACTGCAAGTAATTTCTCTCCCAGTCCGTTTGCCAGATCTTGTCTAATGATAGTGATAATGTCTAGTGATAGTGGCAATCTAATAATAAGTGGTTTTTGCCAAATTTAGACACTTAACTTCTGCAATATCTTTATTCCTTTCCATAATGCTTTGAAACTTTGAGTGATAATCACTATCCCTAAAAAAA